>NW_027101742.1:1155000-1295000 GCF_035609145.1 Eleutherodactylus coqui | reverse complement strand
AGTATATACACACACACACTACATACACACAGTACTCCTGCTGCGCCCCCCGGTGGTGGCCAGTATATACACACACTACATACACACAGTACTCCTGCTGCGCCCCCCGGTGGTGGCCAGTATAATAATAATAATAATAATCTTTATTTGTATAGCGCCAACATATTCCGCAGCGCTTACATAGACAGGGGGGATACAGAAAGACAAAATACAAACATTACAGAACCACGGTTACATAGTAATCAGCTGATGGAAACAATAGGGGTGCGGGTCCTGCTCCAACGAGCTTACATACTACAAGTAATGGGGTGAAGGTAAAGGGCTGGAGATGTGCACAGTATGGCAAGGTGGAGAGTGAGCGATGTTATACACATAGACAATGGTCAGACATTTAGCCGTGTGACGGCAGAAACGGTGTGACTGCAGGAGCGGTTTATGATGGCTAGCAGGGATTGCAGTCAGTAGGTCAGGGAGCATGTTATCAGGCGGAGTACAGAGGGCTTTATTTAGGGAATGTGGTATGCCTCCCTGAAGAGGTGCGTTTTTAGAGCACGCCTGAAGCTCTGCGAGTCCTGGATTGCTCGGGTAGCCTTTGGTAGTGCATTCCAGAGGACCGGTGCTGCTCTGGAGAAGTCTTGGAGGCGGGAATGAGAAGTTTGAATTAAAGGGGCACTCAGTCTGGTTTCGTTAGCAGAGCGGAGAGCCCGGGCTGGTTGATGGATTGAGATGAGGGAGGCGATATAGGGTGGCGCTGCACTGTGGAGGGCTTTGTGGATGAAGGTAACGAGTTTGAATTGAATTCTGTATTTAACGGGCAGCCAGTGCAGTGACCGGCACAGGGCAGAGGCGTCCGAGTAGCGGCTGGACAGGAAGATGAGCCTGGCTGCCGCATTCAGGATGGATTGGAGAGGGTAGAGTCTGGTGCAGGGGAGGCCGATCAGCAACGAGTTGCAATAATCGAGCTGGGAGTGGATGAGGGCAACAGTAAGTATTTTTAGCGTGTCCACCGTGAGAAAAGAGCGGATTCTTGCGATGTTCTTGAGGTGCAGCTGACGTGTTCGGGCCAGAGATTGGATGTAGGGGGTAAAAGAGAGCTCAGAGTCAAATATGACCCCAAGGCAGCGGGCATGCTGTCTAGGAGTTATGGTGGTGCCACACACCGAGATGGAGATGTCAGGATGAGGTCGGTTAGTGGAGGGTGGAAATACCAGCAGGTCAGTTTTAGAAAGGTTTAGTTTTAGGTAGAGAGAGGACATAGTGTTAGAGACAGCAGACAGACAGTCGGTGATGTTTTGGAGGAAGGGTGCAGAGATGTCACGGGAAGAGGTGTATAGCTGGGTGTCGTCAGCATACAGGTGGTATTGGAGGCCAAAACTCCTGATGGTTTGTCCAATAGGGGCTATGTAGATAGAGAAGAGAAGGGGAACGAGGACCGAGCCCTGGGGGACCCCAACAGCAAGGGGAAGAGGAGGGGAGGTAGAGCCAGCAAAGGAGACACTGAAAGAGCGGTCAGATAGGTAGGAGGAGAACCAGGAGAGGGCAATGTCCTTTAGGCCAGTATATATATATACACACACACACACACACACACACACACACACACACACACACACACACACACAGTACTCCTGCTGCGCCCCCCGGTGGTGGCCAGTATATACACACACTACTCCTGCTGCGCCCCCCAGTGGTGGCCAGTATATACACACACACTACATACACACAGTACTCCTGCTGCGCCCCCCGGTGGTGGCCAGTATATACACACACACACTACATACACACAGTACTCCTGCTGCGCCCCCCGGTGGTGGCCAGTATATACACACACTACTCCTGCTGCGCCCCCCAGTGGTGGCCAGTATATACACACACACTACATACACACAGTACTCCTGCTGCGCCCCCCAATGGTGGCCAGTATATACACACAGTACTCCTGCTGCGCCCCCCGGTGGTGGCCAGTATATACACACACTACATACAAACAGTACTCCTGCTGCGCCCCCCGGTGGTGGCCAGTATATACACGCTACATACAAACAGTACTCCTGCTGCGCCCCCCGGTGGTGGCCAGTATATACACGCTACATACACACAGTACTCCTGCTGCGCCCCCCCAGTGGTGGCCAGTATATACACACACAGTGCTAGCGCTGCTCCCCCGATGGTGGCTGGTATTTATACACTACATACAAACAGTACTCCTGCTGCGCCCCCCGGTGGTGGCCAGTATATACACGCTACATACAAACAGTACTCCTGCGGCGCCCCCCGGTGGTGGCCAGTATATACACACAGTGCTAGCGCTGCTCCCCCGGTGGTGGCTGGTATTTATACACTACATACACACAGTACTCCTGCTGCGCCCCCCAGTGGTGGCCAGTATACACACACACACACACTACATACACACAGTACTCCTGCTGCGCCCCCCAGTGGTGGCCAGTATATATACACACTACATACACACAGTACTCCTGCTGCGCCCCCCAGTGGTGGCCAGTATATATACACACTACATACACAGTACTGATGCTGCTCCACCCGGAGGCGGCCGGTATAACACGCAGTACTCCTGCTGCGCCCCTCGGTGGTGGCCGGTGTATATGCACTATGTACACTCACAGTACTAGCGCTGCTCCACCCGGAGGCGGCCGGTATAACACACAGCACTCCCGCTGCGCCCCCCGGTTGTGGCCGGTATACACACAGTACTCCCTCACCTTCCCGTCTCTGTCACACGGTAGCTCCGGCAGTCCGGGCTCCTCCGCCGCCGCGGCCTCCTCTTCCTCATCAGCCGGCTCCTCCGCCTCCGTAGGCGGCCGGTAGTCCGGGTACCGGTTGCTGAACGAGCGCTCCTCCATCTCCGCCTCCCCGCCAAGCTGCAGCTTCAGCCGCTTAGACATGCCCTCTCCCATCTCCCCGACGGAGAGCCGGCAGGGACAAAACACCCCGCCAATCCTGGCAACGCGTGCTGCGGCTGACGGTGTGCCCGGCGCTCACTGCCACATGGAGGGGGGGGACATCATATATACGGGTGACGGCAGACGGCCATGCCAGGAGGGCACCGCACCAGCTGCCACACCGCTCAATGCCTGTTCGATCACACCATCCTGTCCCTCATGTGCAGGGCTGTCTGTGGGGGAGCACCAATGTCCAGGGGCTCAGAGGGCGCACGGCAGGGGGCACAGAGGGCACACGGTGCAAGAGCAGATGCCAGTCTTATGTCCAGCCTTCCTTCAGCAGCTCCATCCCTCCATTCATGAATTGCCCCCCCCTGAGCAGCGGGCACCACAGCCCTGCAGACAATGCCCTGGCACAGCAGCTGTGTCGCCCGCCAGATCCTGTAATCCACTGGAGGGTTGTGTGGGATCTGGTGTCGCCTCCCTGTGATCCACGGCAAGGGGAGGAGGGCTGCAGCCACACACAGTAGTCAAGCATGGCAGCAGGCTGCCGGAGGCATCGTCATGCCAGTCTGGTCATGCCTTGCAGTCGCTGGGTGGCTTTTATCCCTTTACGAGGCAATGAGACCCACAATCCTCAAACTCGTCTGGCAGCGCACAAAGGGGCGCAGCTGCTGATTACAATGCGCTATCAATAACGAAGTGACAGTGAACGCAGCGAGGCGAAGCCTCTGGGCGCTGATGGATGGCAGCCTGCCTCTCATGGCATCCTGGCGAGCGCACGGGAAACATTACACTTCGCCATAAATTGTTCGCCCCGGCAAATGAGCCAATGATGACCCCGATCACCGGCGTATACGCAGAGATAAAGTGTCTCTCTTTACCAGGATGGTTCCGCTCGCTGTACGGCGAATGAGAGCGACGGGATGAGCGCTGTATAAACCGAACAATTGGCGCACGAGCCAACGATGATTTTCACGCTTGCATAAAATGAACGATAAGTGAACAAATTATTATTATTTGCTAATTGGGCGCTTTTACACTGAGTAATTATCACTCCCAGGGCTCTTTCACACGGGCGTCTTGTCAGCACGTATTGCGCACATGTATTTACCGAGCTCAACACACACTAAATCCAAGCAAGTCTATGGACTTTCATTCTTCCATTCACTCCTGCGTTGGAGTTGCGAGGGGACATCCGTATAAAACGCGTCAGAAGTAAATCGCAGCGCGCTCTATTTCTCATTTTATACGGAGCCCTTGTAGGGTACATGCGATATTGTGGAGAATTAGGCTAATTTCACAAGGCTGAGTGCAGTATTGTGTTGTGAAGATCGGCCCGATATCGCGCTTCGCCAACATGCGATGTTCCAGCGAACGTGAGGCGTTTTTATGTTAAAGTCACCGTGCATCATTTCAGGGAAGTCGTGAACCTCCGCTGGAGTGTTTCTGATTGTTTTCAGTGGGTACACCTCGCATCGCACTCATGTGCACCTCGTATGCCATGTCATGCTGTGCTGGCCCCATTGAAAACAATGTGAGGCGCACCGAGGGAACACCCAAAGATAAGGCATGCAGTGATATTTTCCGGAGATGGGATGCAGGAAAAAAAATCGCTTGTGTGTATGACCCCATTCAAAAGAGGTACTGGTGTATCTTGTCTCCACCCGAAGAATGGGTGAAGGCAAAATGCACGCCCACAACTTGATTGGCTGGGCAGGAAAATGGGTGCCCATTAGAGATGAGTGAGTATACTCGCTAAGGCTAACTACTCGAGCGAGTAGTGCCTTAGCCGAATATCTGCCCGCTCGTCTCTAAAGATTCGGGTGCCAGCGGGGGGCAGGGAGCGGTGGGGCAGAACAGAGGGGAGATCTCTCTCTCCCTCTCTCCCCCTCCGCTCCCCCCTGCTCACCGCCACAACTTACCTGTCACCCCCGCCGGCAGCCGAATCTTTAGAGACGAGCGGGCAGATACTCGGCTAAGGCACTACTCGCTCAAGTAGTTAGCCTTAGCGAGTATGCTTGCTCATCTCTAGTGCCCATCATCTCCCCTCCCGCCTCGTGTCACTCACCCCTCCGCTGCTCTCCCTTGTCCCCTTCCTGGCTGCTGCGATGTCAGTCTCCTTGCTGTTGTCACATATTGCAGCCATTATGCGAAGCTGGCTGGCGAGGAGACTGACAGCGGCTGACCGACTGCGTCGGAGCAGGGTGGAGACAAGATACACCAGTACCGTCAAAAGAATGGGGTTAGAGATGAGCGAACGTGTTCTTCCGAGCTTGATATTCGTGCGAATATTAGGGTGTTCGGGATGTTCGTTATTCGTAACGAACACCATGCGGTGTTCTGGTTATTTTCACTTCCTTCCCTGAGACGTTAGCGCGCTTTTCTGGCCAATTGAAAGACAGGGAAGGCATTACAACTTCCCCCTGTGACGTTCAAGCCCTATACCACCCCCCCTGCTGTGAGTGGCTGGGAAGATCAGGTGTCACCCGAGTATAAAAGTCGGCCCCTCCCGCGGTTCGCCTCAGATGCGGTGTGAGTTAGATGAGGGACAGTGCTGTTTGTACCGGAGCTGCTGTAGGGAAAGAATTGGTAGTTAGTGTAGGCTTCAAGACCCCCCAAAGGTCCTTATTAGGGCCACTGATAGCTGTGTGTTGGCTGCTGTTAGCAGTGGCAATTTTTTTTTTCTCAAAATCGCCTCTGCAGACCGTTGCACCCGGCATTAGGGACAGAAGTGCTGCATAGGCAGGGAGAGTGTTAGGAGTGAGTGTAGCCTTCAAGAACCTCCACGGTCCTTTCTAGGGCCATATTTATCCGTGTGCAGTACTGTCCAGGCTGCTGTTAGCTGTGCTGCATTTTTTTTTGCTTCTCAAAATCGCTTCTGCAGAGCATTGCACCCTCCATTGATACTGCAGGGAAAGAATTGTATAGGCAGGGCGACAACACAGTTATTATTCATTGAATATACGCAGTGCGGCCTTTTGCTTGTAAAACAAGTGAAAATAATTCTATTTGTCCTGCCTCTGTCCGTCCTAAGGGCGGTGGACACGTGGCGGCTGCGTGTGACACCTTTAAAAATCATACGCACCCAGCTACGTTTTACTCCTGGCTTCGCCATTTGCTTTCCTTAATTGGGAAAAAAAATACCTGCTCTGCCACAGTTAATAACTCTGCTACCCTCACGTTCTGTGACACATTAGCAGGGACACAGCACAGTTATTAAACTTCTCATGTTCATAGAATATACGCAGTGCTGCCTTTTGGTGCCAAAAAACGGAAAATAATTCTATTTGTCCGGCCTCTGTCCGTCCTAAGGGCGGTGGACACGTGTCGGCTGCGTGTGACACCTTTAAAAATCATACGCACCCAGCTACGTTTTACTCCTGGCTTCGCCATTTGCTTTCCTTAATTGGGAAATAAAATACCTGCTCTGCCACAGTTAATAACTCTGCTACCCTCACGTTCTGTGACACATTAGCAGGAAAACAGCACAGTTATTAAACTTAGATTATTCATTCACTAGAGGCAGTGGGGCCTTTCGTTTTCAAAAAAGGTAAAAAATTATATTTGGCCTGCAGTCTTGCGCCAATTTATTTCCTGCCTGTGAAATCAAATCACTGGTAATACAGCATGCTGAGGGGTAGGGGTAGGCCTAGAGGACGTGGACGCGGCCGAGGACGCGGAGGGCCAAGTCAGGGTGTGGGCACAGGCCAAGCTCCTGATCCAGGTGTGTCGCAGCCGACTGCTGCGCGATTAGGAGAGAGGCACGTTTCTGGCGTCCCCACATTCATCGCCCAATTAATGGGTCCACGCGGGAGACGGTTATTAGAAAATGAGCAGTGTGAGCAGGTCCTGTCCTGGATGGCAGAAAGTGCTTCGAGCAACCTATCGTCTACCCGCAGTTCTGCGCCGTCCACTGCTGCCAATCCGAATCCTCTGTCTGCTGCTCCTCCTTCCTCCCAGCCTCCTCACTCCACTACAATAACACCTGCTCAGGAGCGGGAGCACTCCCAGGAACTGTTCTCGGGCCCCTGCTTAGATTGGGCAGCAGCGGTTCCTCTCCCACCAGAGGAGTTTATCGTCACTGATGCCCAACCATTCGAAAGTTCCCGGGGTCCGGGGGAAGAGGCTGGGGACTTCCGCCAACTGTCTCAACAACTTTCTGTGGGTGAGGAGGACGATGACGATCAGACACAGTTGTCTTGCAGTGAGGTAGTAGTAAGGGCAGTAAGTCCAAGGGAGCAGCACACAGAGGATTCGGAGGAAGAGCAGCAGGACGATGAGGTGACTGACCCCACCTGGTGTGCAACGCTTACTCAGGAGGACAGGTCTTCAGAGGGGGAGTCAAGGGCATCAGCAGGGCAGGTTGCAAGAGGCAGTGCGGTGGCCAGGGGTAGAGGCAGGGCCAGACCGAATAATCCACCAACTGTTTCCCAAAGGGCCCCCTCGCGCCATGCCACCCTGCAGAGGCCGAGGTGCTCTAAGGTCTGGCAGTTTTTCACAGAGACGCCTGACGACCGACGAACAGTGGTGTGCAACCTTTGTCGCGCAAAGCTCAGCCGGGGAGCCAACACCAACAGCCTCACCACCACCACCATGCGCAGACATATGATGGCCAAGCACCCCGCAAGGTGGGACGAAGGCCGTTCAGCGCCTCCGGTTTGCACCCCTGCCTCTCCCCCTGTGCCCCAACCTGCCACTGAGATGCAACCCCCCTCTCAGGACACAGGCACTACCGTCTCCTGGCCTGCACCCACACCCTCACCTCCGCTGTCCTCGGCCCCATCCAGCAGTGTAGTTCAGCGCACTGTCCAGCCGTCGCTTGCGCAACTGTTGGAGCGCAAGCGCAAGTACGCCGCCACGCACCCGCACGCTCAAACGTTAACCGTCCGCATAGCAAAATTCATCAGCCTTGAGATGCTGCCGTATAGGGTTGTGGAAACGGAGTCCTTCAAAAGTATCATGGAGGCGGCGGCCCCGCGCTACTCAGTTCCCAGTCGCCACTACTTTTCCCGATGTGCCGTCCCAGCCCTGCACGACCACGTCTCCCGCAACATTGTACGCGCCCTCACCAACACGGTTACTGCCACGGTCCACTTAACTACGGACACGTGGACAAGCACAGGCGGGCAGGGCCACTACATCTCCCTGACGGCACATTGGGTGAATTTAGTGGAGGCTGGGACAGAGTTAGAGCCCGGGACCGCTCACGTCCTACCCACCCCCAGAATTGCGGGCCCCAGCTCGGTGGTGGTATCTGCGGAGGTGTATGCTTCCTCCACTAAAGCACCCTCCTCCTCCTCCTCCTCCTCCTCCTCTGTCTCGCAATCAAGATGTGTTAGCAGCAGCATGTCGCCAGCAGTCGGTGTCGCGCGGTGTGGCAGCACAGCGGTGGGCAAGCGTCAGCAGGCCATGCTGAAACTACTCAGCTTAGGCGATAAGAGGCACACGGCCCACGAACTGCTGCAGGGTCTGACAGAGCAGACCGACCGCTGGCTTGCGCCGCTGAGCCTCCAACCGGGCATGGTCGTGTGTGACAACGGCCGTAACCTGGTGGCGGCTCTGCAGCTCGGCAGCCTCACGCACGTGCCATGCCTGGCCCACGTCTTTAATTTGGTGGTTCAGCGCTTTCTGAAAAGCTACCCACGCTTGTCAGACCTGCTCGTAAAGGCGCGCCGGCTCTGTGCACATTTTCGCAAGTCCCACACGGACGCTGCCACCCTGCGCACCCTGCAACATCACTTTAAGCTGCCAGTGCACCGACTGCTGTGCGACGTGCCCACACGGTGGAACTCTACGCTCCACATGTTGGCCAGGCTCTATGAACAGCGTAGAGCTATAGTCGAATACCAACTCCAACATGGGCGGCGTAGTGGGAGTCAGCCTCCTCAATTCCTTTCAGAAGAGTGGGCCTGGTTGGCAGACATCTGCCATGTCCTTGGTAATTTTGAGGAGTCTACCCAGGTGGTGAGCGGCGATGCTACAATCATTAGCGTCACCATTCCTCTGCTATGCATCTTGAGAAATTCCCTGCAAACCATAAAGGCAGCTGCTTTGCGCTCAGAAACGGGGGCGGGGGAAGACAGTATGCCGCTGGATAGTCAGGGCACCCTCCTGTCTATTTCTCAGCGCGTACAGGAGGAGGAGGAGCATGAGGAGGATGAGGAGGAGGGGGAAGAGACAGCTTGGGCCGCTGCTGACGGTACACCGGCTGATTGCCTGTCATCCTTTCAGCGTGTATGGCCTGAGGAGGAGGACGAGGAGGAGGATCCTGAAAGTGATCTTCCTAGTGACGACAGCCATGTGTTGCGTACAGGTACCCTGGCACACATGGCTGACTTCATGTTAGGATGCCTTTCTCGTGACCCTCGCGTTGCACGCATTCTGGCCACTACGGATTACTGGGTGTACACACTGCTCGATCCACGGTATAAGGAGAACCTGCCCACTCTGATTCCCGAAGAGGAAAGGGGTTCGAGAGTGTTGCTATACCACAGGACCCTTGCGGACAAGCTGATGGTAAAATTCCCAGCCGACAGCGCTAGTGGCAGAAGGCGCAGTACCGAGGGCAAGGTAGCAGGGGAGGTGCGGAGATCGAGCAGCATGTACATCCCAGGCAGTGCAACAGTCTTTAAGGGCCTGGCCAGCTTTATGGCTCCCCACCAAGACTGTGTCACCGCTCCCCAGTCACGGCTGAGTCGGCGGGAGCACTGTAAAAGGATGGTGAGGGAGTACGTAGCGGATCGCACGACCATCCTTGGTGACGCCTCTGCCCCCTACAACTACTGGGTGTCGAAGCTGGACACGGACACGTGGAGAGGACACGTAGTGCCTCAAAAACATCCCCCTCCTCCTCCAACAGGGAAAACATTCTTGGCAAATGCCTTTACATTGGTTCGTCTGGTGGCAGTCCAAGAATTTCACCTTTACCGACACAACGAGAGCCCCCACACCATCCCCCCGCCACGGCCCACTTAATCCTGGCCGCATTCCGAAAACCAACAAAATACAACCGTGCTACTAGGTCCTCAGTCACCACCACATTACCACCAACGCGGTTACTGTTAAGGTACATATTACCAGTCTGACTGGGGCATGCAGACACCTTGACAGAATGAATAGTGTGTGGCACATAGGTTCCCCATTGCTATGCCCACGTGTGCAGCTCCTGATGGCGGTGGCACAGGATTCTATTTCTCATTGCTTCTGTACAGCATTGTGGGCTATCGCCCCGCCCCTTTTAAAGAGGGCCGCTGCCTAGCCATGCCAACCCTCTGCAGTGTGTGCCTGCGGTTCCTCCTCATGGCAGACGCACTTCTAAATAGACATGAGTGTGGCGTGGCATGAGGGCAGCTGAAGGCTGCTCAGGGACACTTTGGTGTGCGCTGTGGGGGGGAGGGGGGGCGGTTGGGCAGCATGTAACCCAGGAGAAGTGGCAGTGGAGTGTCATGCAGGCAGTGATTGTGCTTTGTTGTAGCTAGTGTGGTGCTTAGCAAAGGTATGCCATGCTAATGAGGGCTTTTCAGAAGTAAAAGTTGTTGGGAGGGGGGGGGGGCCCACTCTTGCCGGTATTGTGGCTTAATAGTGGGACCTGTGAACTTGAGATGCAGCCCAACACGTAGCCCCTCGCCTGCCCTATCCGTTTCTGTGTCATTCCCATCACTTTCTTGAATTGCCCAGATTTTCACACATGAAAACTTTAGCGAGCATCGGCGAAATACAAAAATGTTCTGGTCGCCCATTGACTTCAATGGGGTTCGTTGTTCGAAACGAACCCTCGAGCATCGCGGGAAGTTCGTTCCGAATAACGAACACCCGAACATTTTGGTGTTCGCTCATCTCTAAATGGGGTTCATATTCCTGTGACATCTCACAACGCACAAATCTCAATTCTCTCGGCCGTGTGAACATGGCCTTAGGCTAGTTTCACAAGGCCGAGCGCGATATCGGTCCGTTATTGTGCTTGGGAACATGCTATGTGACCCGCGGATGAGAGGCATTTTTGTGTCAAAAACGGCTCCCATCACTTCAGTACAGTTGTGATCCTCCAGTGAGATTTTCAGCTGCGCCAGAGGATGCGCAAGTGTTTCCCATTGTTTTCAATGGGAAACATCCCATCTTACTCACAATGCTGTCCCGTCCCCATTGAAAACAATGATATTGTTGCCCAAAGATATGAAATGCCACAATATTTTCCCCACACCGTGATGCGGGAATAAATCGCTCATGTGTATGACGCCATTCAAAAGACCGAGGTTCATGTTTGTGCAAGATTAATTATAAAAAAAAAATAAAAAATAAGATAATAGTTTTAAAAACGTTTCCCACATTTATAATTTTAAAAAATCTAAATTAAAAAAAAAAAATTATTTGTTATCACTGCATCCATAAAAGTCCCACTCACTCAGTCTCCCCCCAAAAATATAATAAAAACTGATTTGTCAGGGAGAGAGAGGGGCGACCGGACCAATCCCGCCTCTGTCACCCATTTGTCACGGATCGACTACTCTGGATACTGTTGCCGCTATGACCGCTTGTCACTGCAGGGCCTCAATCGATCACTCTAGTGGGGTTAGAAACGCAGAGTCATTAGAATACAGGTGGATTTGTACCCAGCTTTCCAAGGCTTCTGTACTTATACAGAAGCAAATCTCACACTTATGCAGAACGAAACCTCAAATCACCCCCTGGTGGGTCTAACGTCTCCAGCACTCTACAATACCCACATACACTTGCTGCCACCACCAGCTTTTATCACAGGGAAGCTGGAACCTGGACTAGGAATTATGAACACAATGTTCGGCGTTATGGTTCATTTAAAATGGACAAGGCTTGACTAATAACTTGCGGATTTATTCTAAAAAAGACTAGCAGTGCTAAATATTTATAAATATACAAAGATATACAGAAAAAGATGTTACAATGGAGGTACGGTTTACAGGCATACACAACAGACAGTATTTGAAATAAAACAAGGAGAAAATTAGGAAAAACACCAGATTTGGGATATTCGGCCCAAGGTTCTGTTTGTGCAGAGTCACTGAGGCAAATGCGGAAGCCATACACTGGATTCAGACCTCTGTTTTACCTCCCATATCCAATCTCTGGCACGATAATGTCACCTGCACCTCAGGAATATCGCTAAAATTTGGCCATTCCTCACCACAGACATGCTAAAGACACTTGTAGTGGCCCAGAATAACAGGGTCCCTCATAAATGCATGCTATATGTAGTTTGTATTGTCTTGTATATTGTCTGTGAATGTGGTATGATTCAGCAGAATGCGTATTGGTGTTTGCAGGAATGAAAGGGTTAAAGTCTGCAAATAAGCTGTCTCTGTCTGGAAATGTATCGTTTTGTGATGTTAGTTTGTGGTCACCTGACCATGCTTAATATTTGTGTTTACAAGTTGTGCTTAATATTTGTGTTTGCAAGTTGTGCTGAAGAGAAGAGTTGAGTCTGAGTTAGCAAGTGAGTGAGTAGGAGAGTTGAGCTGTGTCTGTAGCTCTGCAGAGGTGGGCGCAAGCGTGTCTGCCATATCCTAGGAATAATTCTACCTTGCCTGACTAAGACTCAGAATGGAGAAGGCCGAGACGATAGCCTAATGACTGCTTGGGGACTACGCAGGAGTTCGCAGAGAGAGAACGGAATGAGAAGAGTTGCCAGACAACACAGAGTGCCATGGCACTTGTGAGTGTGTACCGGTAGAGAGCTGAAGAGAAGGAAGTGCGTTGCTGGGAGCATGACCCACAGATAACTGGGACTGTGGTTTCTCCTGCCTACCCGTAAATCCTCTCTGTCACACCGCATACCGATTTGGTGCTTCAATTATTGTTGGATGTAAAGTGTTTTGGACTGTTTACTAAGTTTGTTCAGTAAACGAACTTTGCCGTCCATTCTCAGCTCTGCTCCTTGAAAGTTATCTCTATGAGTGGACTGTTCTATTTGCAACATCATCTGCGGATGGAACAGTGGCGTCACGAGACAAAAGGCTTAAAGGTAAACCAGTTGAGTTACATCCCCCATTTAATAGCCTGACTTCAGCACCTTGGACATGTCCCTGGTTACCCTCCGGGTGGGAGACGGTAGAGCCCCATGAAAAGACCCAAACTCTACCCTGCTGTCTCCTAGGCTGGGGCGCGCTCCTCAGACGCTGCAGGGCGGAGCTATCTTGGCATCACAAATGGGATGATTCCTGCATGCCTGTTCCCAAAACGGAGAAAAGTAAGTGCCTACAGAATTTCTAATTTTCCAGTCCTCTGAGGCCTTAAAGAGTCACCAGAGGGACAAGACTGAGTTGCCTGCAAAGAGAAAAAATGCAGAGAAATAGCGAGGAATAACCACTGCGTTATGATTCTAAAATTCGTTATGAGTCACAAGAGGACTGTATAATTTTATTGGATCCCGTGGAATTGCCTGCATGTCACGGTGAGCATTCAACTGTTAGTGTGGACTTTGATTGTATGTTGGCACAAGATGGCGCCCAGTTTTGTGCTTTGCGTTCTTCATCTTGTCAACAAAAGCCTGCAAAGATTTCCCGCCTTATGGGGGGGGGGGGAACCCCTCCACGGTGCAAGAATTGAAACTAAGTGGTCCACAACTCACCCAGGACAGCTCAAGTGAGGAGTCATCAAGCACAGTGAGTAAACCTCTAGATTCATCTACCCAGATTAACCTCAAAAGTCCCGGAGAGAACATGGCCTCCTACATTGCACTACGCTGTGTGCCAGCTGGGTATGTTCCTGCTCAGCCTCGATACTACTGGGGTGATGAGCCAGAATTACAGGGATTGGTGACAAATACTTTGTCTTCTCCACCAGGAAGGAAGAGGACACTGAGACCGCGGGCTAAGGAGTTGGTACCCACTAGAAAATGGTCACCTCCCATCTCTGTTTCTTCCAAGAAGGAATATACGCCCGAGTCAACTCAGAAGGCCCCTCAGCAAGGATGTCACAAACCCTACAAGCCTTGAATTGTCATCCATGGAAACAACCACGAGGCAAGAGCAGCTGTTCCTCCAACTCTGCACCCCTTTGTCAAAAGCTTTGAAGAAAGAGCAGTCTAGTTGGACTTCACTGTGGAGCATCATAGAGTACCTCTAGAAGGACTGAGTAAACCTCCCAGCAGTCCCCCAACTTTACCCAAATGTCTGGAGCCTGAAAGTTCCAAGCAGGATTTGTCTGCTATACGGCAGCCGCTGGAGTTTGACTGTTGTGAGCCATGTTTGTCAGCAATGGACACTGATCCCACAGACTCGGAGGTATGAGCCTTCCTAACTAAGAGTACCTCTTTATGCTTGTCCTTAGGAATAGACTCATGGAGCAGTGGTGTCCTCGATTAGCTTTGATCCCCTTCCTGCACCCCCTCTAGTCCACTCTCAACGTTTGATACTGCATCAGAAAAGAAGTCTCTAAGTTTCTCTCTTCTTCTCACCCTACTACCTGCATTAATGACCCTATTCTCTCTCTCCCCTGCTGCCTTCAGTCATCTCACAATAATATTTAACCTGTCTCTTTCTCCAGGTATCTTTCCCTTCTCCTTTAAATATGCAATCCTTTAAATATGCAAACAAGAAGGACACCAATGTAGGCATTTACTATAGGCCACCTGGACAAGAAGAAGATATTGATGAACTCTTTACAGATGGCCAAGCACTCAAAAAAGCATAGAATCGTGATCATGGGAGATTTTAACAATCCAGACATTTGTTGGAAGTCTCTCTCAGGTTAACGGAAAGCAGCCAACACATTCTTATCCTCTCTTGCTGAAAACTTTATCTTCCAAAAGGTAGAAAAGTAAACAAGGGGATCTGCTATTTTGCACCTACTTTTTACCAACAGGGAGGGAATGGTTGAGGAAGTAATGGTGGCTCGGACTTTAGGAGGCAGTGATCATGCTATCCTTGAATTTTGGATAAAAAGGGGAGGAAGACCTGAGAAATCTCAGCCCTCAAGGTTGGCTTTCAGAAAGGCAGATTTTATAGAATTCAGAAAGAGGGTAGGAAGAATCCAATGGCTGGATGTTCTTAAGGACAGAAATGTCCAAGAAGGTTGGGAAATATTGCAAAATGAGATTCTCAAACCACAATGTGTAAGGACTGTGGATGTTAAACCACTGTGTCAACCTACCGAGTAGGTGAAGATCCGATCTAGCACGGCTGACAAGCAACCCCAGCATGGGAGGTAAGATACCAGATGAACAGCCCCATATATAGATGGAAACTAGAGAAGGTATCTTGCCTTGAACTGATAACCAGGAGAGGGAGACCCCTGCCTACAAGCGGAACACTCGTCCCGATAATGACGACCCCCACGGTCTACCTCTAGGCGCTGACTTACCCTGGCAAGCCAGAACACCTATAAGACAAAGATAGAACAACACCGGGGAGTAAAGAAACAAAGGAGGAAGAAGTGGATGAGGCTAAACAGAGAAGCAGACAACGGGAATAACAGACCACAGAGTACACGAACGAAGAACACAGAACACAAGCAAAACACAAAGTAGCAAGGTAAATGCCCAAGCAGTGGCTGGACATGAAGTGAAGGGAACAAACTTATCAACATTGCAGCAAGGTCTGAAAGGCCCAGGGCAGCTATATAGGGCGGTGATTGGAAAAGGTGCATCAGCTGAACAGGAGACCAGAAGCTATTAGCCCTAGGAGTGCTGGAAGAGAGTGCATAAGCTCAGGTAACAGAGAGAATGGGACAACGCCCATATTTGCCAGACACAGAAGCAGAACAGATATTTTTGGTATAACTTACCGTAAAATCTCTTTCTCATCACGTTCATTGAGGGACACAGCCTAGACCATGGGATATAGCCACTGCCCTAGGAGGCGACACTAAGCAAAAAGTGTTAGCTCCTCCCCCCTGGCTATATATTAGGCACTCAGCTAATCAGTCTGTCTGCAAGCAGTAGGAAAGCCAGTGGGAGTACGATTATACATACTACATTTTATACATACCAAAATACAATGTTTTGGCATAATTTTCTGCCAAACAATGACCGAAGAACAGAAAGTTCCAGCAACCGCTTTTAATAAACAAGGGGTGGGTGCTGTGTCCCCCAATGAACGTGACGAGAAAGAGATTTTACGGTAAGTTATACCAAAAATATCTGTTTCTCGTCTGTATCATTGGGGGCCACAGCCTAGACCATGGGACGTCCACAAGCAGTCCCGAACAAAATATATATTGGGTGGGCTATTTACAAGTTTGACCGTGTGGTCAATGGACCGCTGCCTGCAAAATCTTCCGGCCAAGAGCGGCGTCCGATGATGCAGATATGTGGACCTTATAGAATTTTGAAAACGTGTGTAAGGAGGTCCAGGTGGCTGCCTTACATACCTGAAGCGCCGAGGCTCCGTGACGGACCACCCAGGAGGCCCCTACCGCCCGTGTGGAGTGGGCCGTAACCCGAAATGGTGGCGCGCGTCCTGAGGTGCGATACGCCTCTGTTATCAAGGACCTTATCCACTTAGATATGGTGACTTTTGAGGCTGCTGAGCCCCTCCGGGCCCCCTCCGGAATCACAAAGAGAGTGTCAGTTTTACGGAGCTCTTTGGTTCTTTTTACATAAATTTTCAGCGCCCTCACCAAGTCCAGGCGGTGCAGTGTTTTTTCCTTTGTGTGTACTGGTGTTGGGCAGAAGGAAGGCAAGACAATATCTTCGTTGATGTGGAAATCCAAGACTACTTTCGGTAGGAATTCTGGCGATGGCCTCAGTACCACTTTATCCTGATGGAAAGTCATATAGGTGGTCTGTATAGATAAGGCCGCCTGTTCCGAGACCCTACGAATGGAGGTAATAGCCACCAGGAATATTACCTTCCAGGTCATCAGCCGCATAGGTATCTCTCTCAGCGGTTCAAGCGGTTGGTCTGTCATAGCTTCCAACACGAGATTAAGATCCCACGCTTGGACCGGTGGTTTCAACGGGGGTGTCGTATGGGTGACTCCCTGCAGGAATGTTCGCACAGCCATTCTGCTTGCGATTGGTCTCTGAAACAGCACCGTCAGTGCTGATACCTGCCCCCTTAGCGAGCCTAACCTTAATCCTACTTCGAGACCTGACTGTAGGAATGCCAGGATTCTGGCCACCGAAAATTGCATCGGCTGGACGCGTCGCTCTTCACACCAGGTAAAGAAACGTTTCCAGACTCTGTAATAAATAGCCGACGAGGCCGGTTTCCTGGCCCGTATCTTTGTTTGAATCACTTTCTCAGAAAAACCTTTTCTTCTTAACACCTCAGTCTCAAAGGCCAGGCCGTCAAATGTAGAGACCTGGAATTCGGATGTAGTAAAGGCCCTTGGGATAGCAGATCTCTTTGATCCGGTAGGTGCCATGGTGCGTCGGTCAATGAAAAAGCGTCAGGCAGCAAGTTGTCGGTGCAATTTGTTTTTATGTATCCATCAGAATACAGGCTAACAGCCTCTACATCACACAAAATAGCGACGTTTCGACCTTCTGTGCTGGTCTTTGTCAAGCTAGACTTGCTAGACAAAAATTCTCCCGGCTGCATGGAGGCTATCACGGATTTGATCGACTCCATCCGGAAATGCCTTGTTTTGACGAACTGATTTAGTCTCCTTAAATCCAGTACTGGTCTGACCCTGCCGTCTTTTTTGGGCACTAGTAAAAGATTTGAACAGAAACCTTGCTTCTCTTGCGCCCCTGGCACTGGTTTCACTACCCCCTGTGCCAGAAGGTTTTCCACTGCTAATTGTAGATTGGCTACTCCTTCCGGGGTGGCAGGTACTCTGGACTTGCAAAACGAATCTTGCGGTAGAGTCGCGAACTCGATCGTGTACCCGGAGGCCACGATCTCCCGCACCCACGCATTGTTCACGCGACTCCACCATGTCTCCCAAAATTGGGAGAGTCTGCCCCCCACCCGGGTGACACTGGGTGGGGGCGGAGACTCATGCTGCATTCTTTGATCCCGACGCCTTAGATGTTCCCGGTTGGGACCGCCATGCCTGTCTCACCTTGAAGGTTGGACCTTTCCCTGTGTCTGTCGGGGCCCTCCTAGATTTGGACCACTGCCCTGTACCAGGGCGGGACGAGAAACGGCGAAAGGACCGAAAAAACGTCTCTCTCTTCAATGGAACCTTTTCCTTTCTCGGTGGTATTTGTGGTAGTGACGTGCTTTTGCCGCCTGTGGCGTCCTTTATCAAGTCATCTAACTTGGACCCAAAGAGCCTATTACCCTCGAAGGGTAATTTTGTTAGGACCATTTTGGACGCTGAATCGGCCGACCAGCTTTTCAGACAAAGGGTTCGCCTTGCTGCGACAGATGCGGCGGAAGCTCGAGCCACAAACTTAGCTGCATCAAGCTCCGCTGCGCATACGAATTTGTTTGCTTGTATGATGTTGTCTGTTGCTTCAAGTAGTTCACTAGGTGGAGCACCTGCCAAAATGTCCTTCCGCAGCTGTTTGGCCCAGGCTACTGAGGCTTTACTTACCCATGCGGCCGCAAAGATCGGCTGCAGGGCGGTGCCTGCGGACTGAAAAACTGCTTTTGTCAATGTATCCAGTTTTCTGTCTTGAGGATTTGTCAGAGTTGCCATCTTGGCTGTTGGCAATGCCGTGCCTCTGGATAGCCGCGACACTGGTGGATTGACCACCATGGGTACTGCCCAACCCTTTTTCAGATTTCCTGGGAAGGGGTATGTGACTTCCCAAGTTTTTCCGGGTTGTCTAAATTTTTTGTCAGGATTCTGCCATTCTTTATTAAGGACGTCCGCGAAGTCCTGATGGTCTGGAAAGACCTGTCGCGGTCTCTTCTGATGTCTAAACGACACCGTGGATGGAATTGTCTCTGTTGGTTCCTCCGTCACTTGGAGGGTTTCTCTTACAGCTATTACTAGACTGTCCATTAGGTTCGCCAATCGTGAAACCTGTTCGTCGTCCAGATCAGAAGCAGACGAGACTGCTGAGCGTTCGTTGTCTTCTGATCCACTACTCTCCCCCACTGTTTGGGCCGTATCCTGCGAAGCCCGGGGAGAGTCATGGCGGGCTTGGGCCGGTCTTGCAGAGTACCGGGACCGCGAAGAATGCCTCGATCTGTGATAAGTACGGATGGACTCCCTGGACCCATGGGAGCCATGAGAGTCCCTGGACCGCCTGGACTTGGAGGGTCTAGACGACCTTCTGGTATGGCGAGACTTACGGGAGGTGTCTTCGCTACTGCGGGACTTCCTTTTGCGTGCCCTCCCGCGCGCATATTCCGAAGAGGAAACTTCAGAGCTGGATTCTAACCGGCGTAAAATTGCCGCGGAAGATGTGGCCAGGCCGGAAACGACAGCGGCCAAGGACCTAGCCCATTGGGGTTCGGCCCCTGGCTCCACAGGGGCGGCGGCGGGGGGCACCGGGGTCCCTGTAACTGCGCATGCCGTGGTACACTTTGCGCAGTGGGGGTCGGTTTGACCGCAGGCAAACGTAACGCTGCAAGATGTGCAAGCGTAATGCTTCACCCTCCCCTTGGCCGGGCTGGAACCCTCTGATCTAGGGTAGGACATGGCAAAAAAGAAAACCTCAGGAGAGAGGGAATGCTACGTACTGCCACAGGAGTACCTGCAGGGGGACAGGGGAGGGGGAGGGGAGACACCACGAAGTGCTGCCTTGGCAGGGCTTACCCGGTCTAGCAGCTGTTTAAGCGGTTCCCCTGATCCAGCTAGAGCCTCTGGTCCTGAAGCTTGAAGGCTGTCAGGTGTCGACGTGGGTCCACCACACGGAAATAGTAGCGTTAGTGGCCTGGCAGGTGTGTGGCAGGTACTGTTGCGGGTGCTGCTACAGCTGCTGGTGCCCGTTACAGAAGGTGCTGCTGCTGTCCGGGTGCTCACTCTGTGGTAATAAGCCTGCAGGGCCGTGTCAGCGCTGGATGCTGTGTGCTGCTGAGAACTGCGCACAGTGCTGGGCTCAGTAGCGATAGACAAAGGACCTGTCTTGCTGCTGGGAGCGGCCATTCTGCCTGGCAGCTTCTTTTAACTTTGCCGCGGCCGGAGGGGGCGTGGCTTGCTCCGGAAGTGACGTTTTCCAGCCCAGCATCGGCGCCCCGCCCCCCTGAAGTGACCTGCCCAGCCAGCGCCCCAGCATCCTGCTGGTATGCCGTGCCCATACGCCTGCTGCTGGAAGAGCCGCTGCTGCCGCTGCCATCGTACTGCTGCCCGTTCTGCTCCTAAGGTACCTTGCATCCATCAGGGGAGCCACAGCCTGGCCACACGTCGATCTGTCTCCAGCAGTGCTTCCCCCTATGCGTCACTGGTCAAAAGTGCGCCAATCCAGGGAGGGGGAGCCCTATGGCTGGCGGGTAACCGACGCCAATGCGCATTGCAGGGTCGGGCCCCTTTTTCTTCTCTGGGTGAGACGCCGCAGAAGTGGTGGAGACACCCCCTGCTTGCGTCTCCCCCGGGAGGACGGTAGAGCCAGGGAAAAGCCCCGACTCCCCGGATTCCCGTGTATAGCCACGTCTGCCTCCTAGCAGACACTAAGCTAAAGACTGATTAGCTGAGTTCCCGCAGGGGGGATATAGCCAGGGGGGAGAAGCTAACACTTTTTGCTTAGTGTCGCCTCCTAGGGCAGTGGCTATATCCCATGGTCTAGACTGTGGTCCCCAATGATACGGACGAGAAAGATTGTGTCTGAATAGTGCACCTAACACAATCGTTAACAATCTCTTAAAGAAGGAAGAATGGGAAGCATTTAAAGAGACCAGGATGGATGAACAAGGAACTTGCACACATGTTAAAAAGGATAAATAATATGTTTATCAAATGGTAAGAGGGGGGAATATCTAAAGAAGAATAAAACGCGGTCTGCAGAAACTGTAGGGCAAGTGTCAGAAAAGCTACAGCTGATAATAAATTGATGCTTGCAACAAAGGCCAAAAGCAATAAAAAAAGGATTTGGGGGTATGTCAAAAGCAAAAGAAAAGTCAAAGATGCTATTGGATGCTTTCCAGATGAAAATGCTGAATTGGTTAAGAATGATGTTGAGAGGGCCGAACTTTAAAATTCCTATTTTGTATCTGTTTTCTCTCAGAAAGTATATTGAACATCAACTGTTCTTCCCTGTGCTATTGGAGGAATAAAAGAATGCAGGCTATCTTTAAGCAGAGAGATGGTGAGGGAGCACTTAGCTAACTTAAATGAATTCAAGTCTCAAGGTCCAGATGAATTACATCCTAGGATACTAAAGGAAGCAGCAAAGGTAATTGCTGAGCCACTCGCCATAATCTTTGAAAATTTCTGGAGAACAGGAGAAGTCCCAGAAGATTGGAAAAGGGAAAATGTTGTCCCTATCTTCAAAAAAAGGGAAGATGGTGGATACGGGAAACTACAGGCCTGTGAGCCTGACTAATATATCGGGAAAGATCTTTAAACAAATTATTTAACACCATGTATACAGGTTCTTGGATAAAAACTGAGTAATTAACCAGAAGCAGCATGGGTTTGTAACAAACAAGTCATGCCAGATGAATCTAATTTCCTTCTATGACAGAATCACCGACTGGTTGATCAGGGAAATGCAGTTCATATATATTGACTATAGTAAAGCATTTGACAAAGTATCTCATACCACACTTATTGAAGAAATGAGCAAATATCGGATGGACAAGGCAACTGTTAGGTGGATTCACAAGTGGCTGAGTAATCGTACTCAAAGAGGGGTCATAAATGGCTGCACATCCAAGTGGAAGAATGTATCAAGTGGGGTACCACAAGGCTCTTTCCTAGGCCTAGTGTTGTTCAACATATTTATAAATGATCTGGAGGTGGGAATTGATGGGGAACGGATCAAATTTCCTGACGACACAAAGTTAGGAGGCATA
This sequence comes from Eleutherodactylus coqui, assembly GCF_035609145.1. Lineage (NCBI taxonomy): Eukaryota > Metazoa > Chordata > Amphibia > Anura > Eleutherodactylidae > Eleutherodactylus > Eleutherodactylus coqui. Next base: position 1,273,261 of record NW_027101742.1, on the reverse strand, counting down.
GCTAAAACCAGGGAAGAGAGAGAGAGTATTCAAAAAGATCTAGAAAAGCTTGAACAGTGGGCAGTGACTAACAGAATGGTATTTAACAAGGAGAAATGCAAAGTCCTACATCTGGGCAAGAAAAATGAAAAAAGCACATACAGAATGAGAGAAATTGAGCTAAGCAGCATATGTGAAAAAGACTTGGGTATACTAATAGATCATAGACTGAACATGAGTCAACAATGTGATGCAACAGCTAAAAAGCATAAGGTAATTATCCACCTCTCCTCTTCCTTAGTCAGACCTCATCTGAAATACTGTGTTCTTGGCAAACACTTGAATATGGTGTACTGTGCTGTCAGCTTGCTCACTTCATATATCTCACGATCCACTGCTTGCTCAAGCGGGTTCACCTGCCCCCGGTCCTGGGCTTTAAACAACAGAGAATTCCATGCAGGAAAAAGTGTAATCCACACTTGCTTGCAGTAAAATGTGTAATCTTCTTTTATTTAGTCATATTTAAAATTGCCAGGTATACACATCTCTAACCAGACGCGTATCGGCTGCACAGAGCCTTCGTCAGTGAGGGTGATAAATGAGTGGAATAGGTTACTACGGGAGGTGGTGAGTTCTCCTTCAATGGAAGTATTCAAACAAAGGCTGAACAAATATCTGTCTGGGATGATTTAGTGAATCCTGCACTGAGCAGGGGGTTGGACCCGATGACCCTGGAGGTCCCTTCCAACTCTACCATTCTATGATTCTAAATAAGTGCCAAAGGACTCTCAGCCTAGCCAACGTCAAGAACATGACCTATCCAGCCATCGCAAAACAAGGAGATATCACCAAACACACCTTTTCGCAGGTAGTTCAAGACAGTGTGAAAACACTTCCCCCACTCCACCACTTGTTCTCCCAATAGAGATCTTAACGGGTAATGAGAAGACGCAGTGCTCAGCAATGTTGGATTCAGAAGTGTAAGGAAATTCTATGGACTTCGCTCTTGAGAAAAACATTGCCACCAGGCTTAAGCCCATAGCAATTGATATGGAAACCGTGGATGGGTCACCCTTGTCATCGGAACCTGTCACATGGGAGACAATCGAACTGGATCTCTGCATGAAACCTGACCATTAAGAAACAATCAGCTTCCAGCTCATCTCATGCCCTAAATTTCCAGTGATTCTCAGGATCCTCTGCTTCTCTACCCATAATCCCTCTATCAACTCAGAAACAAGGACTATTGCCTTCCCTTCTGTGAAAAGAACTGCCAGATGGCACTTTCTGCATCTAAACCACTGCAAGACCTCGAGAATGGTCAACAGGACTTTGAGAAATTACCAATTCACTATCAGATGTTCAGGATTGTTTGCAGCAAGAAGAAAGCTGACCAGCTGCCACCTCACTGGCCATATGACTGTCTTATTAAGCTGCTCCCTGGATCTTCTATTCCATTTGGGTGTATCTACAACCTCTCAGAACCAGAGTTAAAGACCCTTCGGTAACATTTGGATGAAGAAAGGCTTCATCTGGCCTTCTCCCCCCCCCCCCCCCCTTCTTCCCTAGAGCACCTATTTTCGTCAGTGAAAAGAAAGCTGCTACTCTTCGACCGTGCATTGATTAGCGGGAACTAAACAAGATTACTAGTGAGAATCACTATCCTCTCCCACTAATCCCAGAACTGAACTGCCAGAGAAGCTTTGGGCAGCCTTAGTTTTTACTAACCTGGACCTCACAAAAGCATATAATCTGGTATGGATCCGCCCTAGAGGTGAATGAAAGATGGCTTTCAGAACAAGATATGGACATTTAGAATCTCTAGTGATGCTGTATGGTCTCTCCAATGCTCCTGCTACCTTCCAGCACTTTATAAATGATGTATTTCGAGACCCATTGGATCAATTCGTAGTGGCATATCTCGACAACATCCTCATCTTCTCTAACAATTTGAAGGAACATTACAAGCATGTTCGGGTGGTCTTGGAACAACTCCAAAGGGATAACCTCTACATCAAGTTAGAGAAGTGTGAGTTAAAACAGACCAAAATGCTATTCCTGGGATACATTATCTCCTCAGACGGCTTAAGTATGGATCCCAGCAAGATTAAAGCCATCCTGGATTGCCCCATTACAAGAAATTTGAAGGATGTACATCGGCTGATTAGGTTCGCGAACTTCTACAGTATATTTATCAAGGACTTCTCAAAAGTCATCTCTCGAATCACCTCCCTCACAAAGAAAGCGCATATGTTTTTCTGTTCCCCAGAGGCACAAGTCGCTTTGGAGAAACTAAAGATTCTGTTTACTGATCCACCCAAGATTCCAGTACTGATCCACCCAAGACCAGAATTGCCTTTTGTCGTGGAGGTGGATGCCTCTGACGACACTATGGGAGCTATCCTACCACAATGAGTCGGAGATAAGATGCAACTACATCCTTGTGCATTTCTGTCCTACACCTTATCACCTGCAGAGAAAAGCTATGATTTTGGGAACAAGGAACCTCTGGCCATCAAGATGGCTTTCACCAAATGGGGGCACCGCTTGGAAGGAGCCATCATCCATTAACGGTTCTTACTGTCCATAAAAATGTAGGATTTCACCGTACTGCCAAGAGGTTATCTGCGAAACAGGCACGATGGGCCCTGTTTTTCTCTAGGTTTAATTTTGTTTTGTCTTACCTCCACAGTTCCAAAAATGACAAGGCAGATCCATTGTCCAGGATATTTTCAGAGCCTGAAGGGAAGTTAAAAACAGACCACACAATTCAGTTCCCAAACTTGTTTTTAGGTATCCCGTATTCTGAGGACCTCCTAACAAAGCTTAAGGGAGACTATAAAAGTGACCGTTTCCTGAGTCGTTCTTTTAGGGATGTGAAGATCTGGACATGTCAAGAATGGACTTTGGAGGTGAGAAAACCAACTATACGTTCCTGAGGCTGGTTGACATGAAGTCCGCAAAATGTTCCAGGATTCCAAGCTGGCCGGTCACCTTGGGGTCACAAAGACTCTTAAACTCCTGCTTTGTTCTTTCTGGTGGCCCAACTGAAGGAAGGATGTGAAGAGATATGTCACCTCTTGTGAGGTATTTGCCTGATACAAGACACCTTGAGCTTGCCCTTTGGGCTTCCTACAACCTCTGCCAATTCCATCCAGGCCATGGGGATCTATGTCAATGGACTTTATAGTGGACCTGCCCCCCCCCCCTCGAAAGGAATGACCATCTCGGTTGTTGTGGACCAACTTACGAAGATGACTCACTTTATCCCCATAGAAAAGATTCCCACTGCTGAGCACACCACAGAGTTGGTGATCCAGGATGTTTTCAGACTGCATGGAAAACGAGATGATGTATTTTCGGACAGGGGAGTTCAATTCACATCTAAGTTCTGGAAGAGTTTTTGCAGGGCTCTGGGCTTCACTATTAACCTGTCTTCTACTTTCAACCCCCAGTCCAATGGTCAGACTGAGAGAATGAATCAGACTTCGGAACAATATCTCCGATGTTTTATCTTCCACGTCCAGGATGACTGGGTATCTATCAACAGAAAAATTCACATATAGCAATGCTTAACATAGTTCTACTGCCCAGAGTCTGTTCTATGCCAACTATGGGATGCTCCCTGTTTTCATTCCTTGCCTTTCCATCAACACCCCTGTCCCGATGGACAACCACAGACTGGCAGCATTGGCTGATATTCAAAAGGAATTGAAGGTGACCTTACAGGAAGCCCAGGATGCATTTAAAAGAGTGGCAGACCGACACTGTCAAGCATCTCTTACCTTCCAGGTTAGATAAAAGGTGGGGTTGTCCACCAAGAATCTCAAAGCCTATGTCCCCTCTCCCAAGCTTGGGCAAGGATTCATTGGACCTTTCCCAATTGCAGTGAGGGTCAGCCAGCTTTCTGCTTGAAGCTCCCTGGCAGCCTAAGGATCCACCCTGTCTTCCATGTGTCCTTACTAAAGCCATTCCAGGAGAACACTTTCATGGGGAGGCAGCAACCTCCTCCTTCTTCTGTGAAGGTTCAGGGGCACAACAAATTTATTGTTGAAAAAATCTTGAACTCTCAAAGACATCAGGGAAGACTTCAATTCCTGATGCAGTGGCAGGAATACTGACCAGAGGAAAACTCTTGGGAGCTAGAGGGAAATATCCATGCTCTAAGGCTCATAGGGGATTTTTACCAGACAAACCAGGCCCTGGGATGTCTGGAGGCCATCCTCGAAGGAGGGGCCTACGTTGAACTTGGGCCCCTCTGTACTCCAGCCAACAGCTCTCCCTGTTGAGCCACCCAAGCCTTTGGACAAATTCCCCTGCTAAACCTAGCCTTTTTCCATGATCCAGTGTTTTCTATTTCCCGCCTCCCAGTCCTGGCACCACCCTGCTTCCAATCAGGCTCATTATAAAAGCCTGACCCTAACACTCCTTCTGTTTGAGATTATTGTGCTCTATTGCCTTGATCAAGCATCTTCTCCTAAATCTGCTCCTCTCCTGCAAACCGTGATTATCCATTACTGATTTCTGGCTTGCCTCCTGACTACGTTACCTGCCTCATCCATTGTACTGCATAACAAGATATCCCGTTACTGACTTTTGTCTTCCCTCCTGACTACATTACCCACCTCATCCATTGTACTGCATACCAAGACTTCCCTTGCTAACTCCTGGCTTTTCATCTGACTACTCTCCAGACCTGTGGTTGTTACACCTGAGGCTCCACCATAGTGCCTGAGCCGCTACACTTGCTTTTGCTCTCATTACATTCTACAGAAACCACTCTTAATTGTCAAATGATCTTCTAACTGCTAAGTCAAATGGTGACCATTCTCTACTGACTCTCTTGGATCTCTCTGCAGTAGAGATGAGCGAACGTACTCGGTAAAGCACTACTCGTCCGAGTAATGTGCTTTATCCGAGTACCTCCCCGCTCGTCCTGAAAGATTCGGGGAGCGCCGCTGCTGACAGGTGAGTTGCGGCGGGGAGCAGGGGAGAGCGGGCGGGAGAGAAGGAGAGAGAGATCTCCCCTCCCTTCCTCCCCGCTCTCCCCTGCAGCTCCCCGCTCCGCGGCGCTCCCCGAATCTTTCAGGACGAGCGGGGAGGTACTCGGATAAAGCACATTACTCGGACGAGTAGTGCTTTACCGAGTACGTTCGCTCATCTCTACTCTGCAGCTTTTGACACTAGATCATCAAATTCTCTTCAATATGCTGCGCACCTTTGGCCTTAGGGATGCTGTTCCCTCCTCGTTTTACTCCTACCTCTCTGACCGCTCATTCAGTGTCTCTTTTGCCTCTTTCCCTTGGTGTTGGCCTTCACAAGGGTTCGATCTTTAGCCTTCTCATCTGCACCTCAAAAACATCTCCAGAATCTGCCGTTTCCTCACTGCGGAAACTCTTCTCGTCGTCATTATCCCCTCTCAGCTTGATTACTGCAACTCACTACTGATTAGGCTTCCACTTTCCAAACTCTCTCCAATGCATCTTGAATGCAGTAGCCAGGTTTATCTTCTTGTCAAGCCATTACACTGAGGCTTCCATCCAGTCACTGTATTGGCTGCCTGTCAAATACAGAATATAATTTAAACTCATTATTCTCACCCATAAGGCTCTCCACAATTCTGTGCCATCTACTTCCTCATCTCTGTCTACCATCCTACCTGCTCCGTTCACTCTACTAGTGACCTCAGATTAAATTCTTCTCTAATATGAACCTCCCGCTCCCACCTCCAAGAGTTTTCCTGATCCACACCTCTTCTCTGGAATGCAATACCCCAGGCAATCGGGTTACTTCCAAACGCCTACAGATTTAAGTGAGCCCTAAAAACTCATCTTTTTAGGGAAGTCTATCATATTCCCTAATCTAAACCCTTCTCCATCTAATTGCTTCTACACTCCCCCTTGGACCACTGACCCCCCTTCTTTCCACTATATTCCCTATGCACCTCATTTTACCTCTTATCTGCTTATACACAAACATGGCTGGTGATCGACTCATACAGCTTTATGTATGTATATATGTTTATCACCCTATGCGTATACTTCCTTATAGTCTGTGAGCTCTTGTGAGCCGGGCCCCGCACCCCATTGTTCAAGATTCGCATCACTTTACTACTGTAAGTTATGACTCCTTTTGTGTATGTTTCTCCCGATTTCCAAAGTGCTGACGAATATGTTGGGGCTACCCAAATAAAGATTATTATTACTGTTACTTCGCATAATGTATTCTGCACAGGCTTCGACTTGCTAATGGGGGAACAGGTGACCCTCAGCCAGGCTGGGCCCCTAGACCCCCAACCCCTGTATGAGCTACGCACAGGATCTACATATATTGAGTTAATGGTGGTCCACCAATTCCTGCCTGCTGCATTCTCCATATACTTCAGTGGAAACAGGCTGGTCCACCAATTCCTGCCTGCTGCATTCTCCATATACTTCAGTGGAAACAGGCTTGCACACAGACCCAGCCACCTTTCTATTGAAGTATATGGAGAATGCAGCATCAAGGAATTTGTGAACGGGTGTCAGGTAATATCTGTATGTAGCTTTACAGGGAGCCCCTAGAATGAATTTCACTGAGGGGCCCTGGGCACCGCAGTCCGACACGGATTCTGCAACGTTCTACTAAGTACATGGTAAACTGTAGATTGTGTGCACAGTTCTGTCTACTAGATGGCACTCTGTACTTACAAAGTGGAAGTCTTTCTCACTTTCTAACTGTAGAATAAAGCAAAGGAACCAACTAGATGGGATTTCCTGTGTTACCATTACATGTGTAGGGATTTAAACTGCTGTATTAGTTTTGTATCACATGCTTTGTGGTTGGCAAAAGGACAACATTTACTAATACAAGAGATTAAAACACATATGACATTTTCACAGGGATCATCAAAAAGAGCCCTGGATTTTAACCACACTCCATGCAACTTATTCATGAAGTATATATTTTTTTCAGCAGAGTGACATTTTCCACTGCCTGTTGTTCATTTAAAGCAAAATGTACATATTTTACTGTAATGATCTAATGTGCAATGAAGTTTTAAAAATGGTAACATGCTCTCGATTAATACTCCCTGTAAGCCTATGTAGCTAGAGAGAGGACGTTTTGGACTTAAAGGGGTTGTCCCGCGCCGAAACGGGGTTTTTTTTTTTTTTCAACCCCCCCCCCCCCCCCCCCCGTTCGGCGCGAGACAACCCTGATGCAGGGGTTAAAAAAGAACACCGGACAGCGCTTACCTGAATCCCCGCGCTCCGGTGACTTCTTACTTACCCGGTGAAGATGGCCGCCGGCATCTTCTCCCTCGGTGGACCGCAGGGCTTCTGTGCGGTCCATTGCCGATTCCAGCCTCCTGATTGGCTGGAATCGGCACGTGACGGGGCGGAGCTACACGGAGCCCCATTGAGAAAAGCAGAAGACCCGGACTGCGCAAGCGCGTCTAATTTGGCCATTAGACGGCGAAAATTAGACGGCAACCATGGAGACGAGGACACCAGCAACGGAGCAGGTAAGTGAATAACTTTTGATAACTTCTGTATGGCTCATAATTAATGCACAATGTACATTACAAAGTGCATTAATATGGCCATACAGAAGTGTATAGACCCACCTGCTGCCGCGGGACAACCCCTTTAATCAGGGACAACAGCAAATTATTAATGATGCAAAGTGCCAAATGATTTAGTGTAATTAGCGCCATATCGCAGCGGTAGCTGGCTGTGAATGATTGCCGGCCTCCCATTGCAACAGCGGGGATCGATGAGAGCAGCGATCCCCAATGTTAACCCCATATATGCTGCTATCAATTTACATCGCAGCATATAAAGGGTTCACAGAGGGAGTGCGCCCCCTCTGTAATGTCATTGGCATTCCATGATGTATTCTCAAAGTCAAGCAGTCACCATAGATTGGTGTCTGGGCCTTCCATGGCTTATAATCGTTATAGTAAGCAATAAGACATTGCAGTACAGAAATACTACAATGCATTATCATAGCGATCATAGCTTTTATGGTTCAAGCCCCTACAGGGACATAAAAAAAATAGCGTTAAAAAAACCACAAAAAAATAATTCTCCTGCTTCTATATAAAAAGAAATTAAATGTTTAAAAATATCCTGCATATTTAGTATAATCGTATCCGTAACGACCTGTACAAAAAACTGAACGTGCTATCTATCCTGCATGGCAAGAGCCATAAAAAAATCCTTTAAAAAAACCGAAGCAAAATGCTTATTTTGTTAATTTTGCCTCCCAAAAGATGCAATAAAAGTGATCAAAAAAAGCCTTATGAACCCCAAAATGGTACCAATGAAAATAGAGCTAGTCACGCAAAAAACAAGCCCTTACATGGCTGCGTCCATGGAAAAAGAAAAAAAGTTATGGGCTTTGATGTAAAAAATATATAAGTTCCAAAAAAACAGGGTTAATATTGTGCAAAAGTGGAAAATTCTAAAAAAAATATAATAATTTTAGTTTTGTCATAATCATACGGGAGGAAAAATTTATCATGTAATTTATGCTGTATGATTTAGGGCCTATTTACATGGCCATAGGAGTTTTACGTGCGCCTGCCGGGGTACAGCAAAGGGCCTGAACAGCAAAGGGCCCGGCGCATATACGCTGAGGCCGCAATCCTATGGGGTCTGGGGAGACATTCCCCCTTCCCTCCCCCTCGCTGGCTCACCTCCTCTCTCCTCCACTCCGTCCGTTTGCAATGGGACGGGGAATGGCGGAGCTAGGCTCCTGTCCCCTCCTCACCCATTGTCCACAGCCAGCAATTGAAGGGGTGGCGCTTAACTCCCCCCCACCCCCTCCCATTGCAAACAGCGGCAATGGGCGGAGAGAAGGGGGAGGGTGTTTAGCAGTCCCTCCCACCTCCCTTCTCTGGCAGCTAGCATAGGCTCGCATAGGAATCTATGCAGCTGTCGACGGCGGCGTGGAAGCTAAATAAAATTTTTTTTGAGGGTAGGGAGGGAAAATACCTCAATTGTGTCATTGTTTGTCTTTTTTACAGCATTAGGGCTTATTCACACTGGCGTATGTTGCCCGGGTTTTCACGCCGTGAAAATACGCACCCGTGCACTGATGCCAATGCATCAGAGGTGCAGTGTATATTTGCCGGGCGTGAAAACCCGTCCGACATACGCCAGTTTGAATAAGCCCTAACGCTGTAAAAAAAAACTAACAATGACACAATTGAGGTATTTTCCCTCCCTACCCTCAAAAAAAATGTATTAAGCTTTACAATACATTATATGCAATTAGAAATGGATTCCAATAAAAACTACAGTTTTTCATGCAAAAAACAAGCGTGGGACTCCTGTAGGTTCTGTTGGTACCAATTTGGAGTACGCATGACTTTTTGATGACTTTTTTCTATATATTTTTTTGGAGATGGTGTAACTGAATTGTGGCGTGTTTTTTTTCAACCTGAGGACGTTCACCTTGTGGGGTGAGTAATGTGCTACTTTGATAGATCGGACTTTTATGGACACAGCGATAATAAATATGCTTCTGGGGTTTTTATATTTAGATTTTTTTTTATTAATAAAACTTCTTTAAACTGATTTTTACATTTCTGTTTTTAGCCCCAACAGGGATCTTGAACGTGCGATGGTTTGATCGCTCCTGCGGTATGATGTAATACCATGGTATAACATTATACTGTGACCCACAGGCATGGCGTGATAGGCAATCTGCAATCTGCAATCGCAGCACTGGGGCCATTCAAGACACCTGAACTATGACGAAAGCCCTCACTGATCACTGACTGACTCGCCACTGATTCTCCAACTTCCCGATGTCGTAGAAACAGGAAATTTGGCACAAGCATAGATTATGTCCAAAATAGGAAAAGCAAATGGGTCCCAACTCGATTATTCAATTCGAAGCGCAAAAGAATTAGCGTCCAAATTTTACGTACGGAATGTAATTCTCTCACCTTCAAGTGTCATAGAAACGTTAAATTTGGCACAAGCATTGATTATGTCATAAATAGGAAAAGTTAGCGGGTCCCAAATCGATTATTCAATTCTATGCGCAAAAGAATTAGCGTCCAAATTTTACGTGCGTAATCTAATTCTCTCACTTGAAATTTGGCACGAGCATAGATTATGTCATAAATAGGAAAAGTTAGCGGGTCCTAACTCAATTGTTCAATACTATGCGCAAAAGAATTAGCGTCCACATTTTCCGTACGAAATCTAATTCTCTCACTTCCCGATGTCATTTTATATAAAGGAAATGCTGCATGGTTACCTCCACGTGGTGTTTCCTGGGTAACGCAAAGAGCCATGCAAAATGGTGAACATATTTTTTCCTCAGTATCTCTAAAGTAACGACGGCATCATAAGATTTTCTGTGTGAATACCAGATAAACACCAGTACCAAATTAACTCGGGCGAAGCCAGGTATATCAGCTAGTCCCTCTATATTGACGATATCATTCTGACACTAACAGACCCTATGTGTTCTTTGGAAAAGGCACTACAGGTCATAAAAGTTTGGGCGAATCTATTACAAACACACAAAAATTCCAAATCCTACCAATATATTCCCAATGACGTCTTTTTACTATTTGCACAACCAGCACCCATTAAACTGGCAAGAAGATGGCATATGTCAGGGTACAACCATAACCACCTCACATTAAAAAATTATAGCAATGCAACTTTGAACTCATTTTAAAAATATTACAGGAAGAGTCCCAAAGATTGTCCAAATGTGAGATCTCATGGCGAGGCGGACGAGCTACCCATCAAAATGCTTTTATTACCAAAATGATTCTACTTATTCTGTACACTTCCTATTGAACCGCCACAGCCCTTTTTCAAAGAAATAAATAAGATCCTGCCCCAGTTTGTTTGGTCATATCATTAACTACGAGTAACTAACAAAATATTCATCAAAGATAGATGGACACGAAGTTAAGGCCTTCCAGACATCAAAAGATTATTATTTAACTATTACAGATGAGCGAGCACCGAAATACTTGGGTGCTCGTTACTCGAGCTGAGCTTTTTGTAATGCTCGAGAGCTCGTTCCAGTAACGAACCCCATTGAAGTCAATGGGAGCCTTGAGCATTTTTCAATGCAGCCGCGCTGCTGCCGGCGGCTGCATTGAAAACAATGGCCTGCCTCAGGCAATCACAATCTGCTCTTTCAGCAGGTAGATCAGCACTACAGATCCAGGGACAGCGGAGAGAAGACACGGCTGAGCCCCGGCAGCTAAAGGGAGGTGAGTATGTATTTTGTTTTTTACACTACTTTTACTGGTGTTTCATGGAAGGGCTTATATTTAAAGCCCTTCCCTGAAATCCAATGACAGGGAGCTGGTAGCAGGATCCTCTATCGCAGCTGTCATGTGTGACAGCTGCGGTAGGGAATTGAAGAATTCCTCTGCTGCATCAGTCACAGATGTGGCAGATGTAGCAGCAGGGAATTCTTTTTACTAGCGGGGATAAAGGAAGCGTCTGTCGCATGCGGCAGAGGTGTTCTTCATCCCCGCGGGGGACACGGCAGTGGCGGAGGGTGTTTTTAAAAAAATTTATTTATATTTTTTCACTAGAATTATTGTTTTTCAGGGAAGGGCTTATATGTAAAGCCCTTCCATGAAAAACAATTCAGGGGTGCTGGCAGACCATTGTCTTCAATGGAGCCGCCGACAACAATTTAGTGTGTGTCCTGTCCGCACTATATAACAAGACTTTACTCATTTTACACTGTCTATTTTTTGCTAAACTATTTTGCATACACTTTAGAAAAAAATAAACATGTGGGGAGTAGAGGGTGAAATTTTCTCAAGCATCCGAGCACCGCATGGTGCTCGGCTCGAGTAACAAGTACCTTTGAGTATGCTAATGCTCGGACGAGCATCAAGCTCAACTATCCCATTGGTGGAAGGCGAAAACTCAGAAACACTGGCTTCATATAGTACAGCAACTCACCTTTCCAGTCTTAACCAAGGCTGTACCTTGTGGAATCTGTCCCTGCCCTTCCAGCTTTCTCTCTTGACTCTCGCATTTTTAAAAGCTTGGGAAAAATTTCACAGGTGCACTAAACCCCAAAGCACACTATCCGAGGACTATATATTCCTGGAGGTACTTCATTATGTTATTCCTTACTTAAATATTTCATAATGGCATTTGATGGGAATTTCAAACCTCGCACATTTGATACAAGAGGACTCCCATACTCCTATTGAAACATTTACAAATACAACATTTTTTAACTATGCATAAACCTTCATTACTCAGAGGTAATCTAAATATTTTACAAAGTTCTTCTAAAGGCATTATATATATATTCTGATGCATGGTTGAGTTTGCTTCCAAAAGACATATTTGAAAGAGTGGGAAAACAACTCAGCTCAACAATTCAACAACAAAGAATGGAGACAAGCCCTGAACTTGACTCGTAAAGCCCCTAAACAAAGCACACATGTTGAAAAATTAATGAATGAGATAGTATTATACACCAACATTCTTCATTCAAATGTACCCCAATTGCTTCATATTATGGAGCTGTCCATCCCCTCCAGCAATAAGGGGATTCTACATCACAGCTGCTGTCCTCTCTGGTCAAACAATCTAGAAATCCCCATCTATTGCGTTTTTTGTAATCCCGTCAAGGTTTAGAATCCTAGGAGCCAAATGTGGTTATTGAGAGACATTGGAAAAGCGCTGACAGACCTAACATAGAAGAGGTGGTCTCGTTACTCCACCAGACATATACGCATGACACCTTCTCATTCTCGAAATTTAGCAACATCCGGAAGACCTGGACTTCTTCCAACCACTTCACAACAAATTGACTGTATAATGTTCTGCTCTCAGTCAAGTTTTCAAAACACCCTAAGGCCTCATGTCCACGGGGAAAATCAAATCTGCTCCGGATTTGTAACGCGGATTTGGGCCGCGGATGCAGTGCGGATGAGCTTAAAATAGTATTTTATTGCATGCGGATGACACGCGGATGCGTTTTTTTTCACGCGTGTATGCACGCGGATGGCATTTTTGCATCTGCGCGTGAAAAAAAATGCAAGGCCACTGAAAAAGAAGCCAAACTTGTAATCCGCATGCAGATTTCACGCACCCAAATAAATGGCATTTAACACCCGCAGCGGATTTCCCGCACCCCATAGAGATCAATGGGGCCATCCGGAGCGTGATCCGCACCTAAATGGAGCATGTCCATTTTTTTTCATGCTCCATGATTTTTCTAATTCACATTTATTGACCATCCGCGGGTATTTAGCTACCCGCGGGTGGTCAATGCATTCCTATGGGGCGCGGATCCGCGCGCGGGTGATCCGCTGCGGATTTTAATTATTATTTTCCCCGTGGACATGAGGCCTAAGGCCGCCTGCACACGAGCGTTCCGGATTCCGCTAGCGGATTTTCACGCGCGTATGGTACCTAAATGTGCTTGCGGATAGGTGCGGATGCGTGAAAAATCACGCGCGAATATACGCGGATGTATTGCGGAAAAAAACGCGCAGAAAAACCAGCAGACACCCCTTATTGTAAACCCAACCGCCAGAGAACAGCCCATTCCTTGGAAAACAGCTTAAAAACCAACACCCAGACTCCGTTTTGTCCCTCTTGCTTGTGCGAGCACCGTTAAATTATTGATGTCTTTGTGGGCATGGTTGATCCATGTAACTTTTTTCGGGCGCTTCTCCAGCGTGACTTTATTTCAGTCACTGCAAAAAAATTCACAAGAGGAATTCATTACTACAGATTTTACGTTCTTACATCCTGCATTGGCAAGAAATACTACCTATCTCCCTCTACAAATTTGCCTGTAAAGCTCTGTGCTGTGTGTTGGGACGCCTCCTACCATGCCTACTTCCTGTAGTCATAGCAACCAGTGACTCCATCTGCAGCTGCACTGCGGATGTACTGCGTGAAAAAACGCACCCATTTACTTGTATTGGAGGCTTCACACGCAGAATCCGACCCAAATTAGAACAGGTCGCAGATTTTTTCACGCGCGTAAAAAAACGCGATACAAATCCGTCCGTCTGGGGACAACTGCGGATCCTCATAGGAGTATATTGGCTGCGGTCTGGGGAAGATAATGTGCCTAAAATAACGCGCTGGAAATTCCGTTCGTGTGCAGGCACCCTAAGGCCGCCTGCAGACGAGCGGGTCGGATCCGGCAGCGAGAATTCTCGCCGCGCGATCCAACCCGAGCGCCTGCAGGGACGAGCGCGTACTCACCCGCGCCTGGCGGCCCCGGCTCTTTCATGCGCCGGCTGCCGCGCAGCTGGCGCATGCGCAGACCGGAGCCGGCGGCCGGGTGAGTGCGTGCCCCGCAGAAAATTAGGACATGCTGCGGTTTGTTTGCCGCGCGAGATTTCGCGCGGCCAAACCGCGGCCGTCTGCATAGGAGTGCGTATTGTAATGCACTCCTATGCAAACTTACAGCGGCGGAAATCCCGCGGGAAATCCCGCGGCGGGATTTCCGCTCGTGTGCAGGCGGCCTAAATCATAGAAATACTCGGAGCCTTAACTGCTACATTTTTATGTATTTGGTATCTTCATACTTCATTACATATTACTTGTCTCTTTTAGACCCCATACTTACCAGCGGATCCGGCGTCCTGGGTCCCGCATGACGCGCCGCAGCGTCACGTGACACGCCCATAGCGTCATATGACGCGCCAGCAGTGGGCGGAGAGGCGATTTCACGCCATCTTTCGCAGTGCTACAGCGGAAGATAGCGTGAGCGGGTGGCTTCCATTGACTGCAAGGGAAGCCGGCCGCGCGTACACCTGCGGCAAATAGAGCATGCCGCGGGTGAGGACGGGAGATTTCATGGTGCGGAATTCTGCAATAGAATTCCGCACCGTGAGCATTGAGCTATTAGGTTCAATAGAACCTAATAGCTGCAGGCAACGCGGCGGAAATCCATCCGTGGGAAGGAGGCCTAACAATGGGGAATAGCTACGATTGAGTCCCAAGCTTAATTAGTGTTTTTTTGTCCATTTACACGGGTGGAAAATGCGCTGCAGCCAGCTGTCTTCGTTTCTGGATGGCGGATGAAGGTAAACTCCCTCCCCCTCCCTTTTTCTTCAGCGAAAGGGCTCCTGCACACCTATGAGTGGTACCTTGCAGCCGACATTCATGTAAGTTTTCATCAGATTGTTTCCAATGAAAACTTGCATCCCGTGTATAAGACATGGTGCGATGTTGGAGACAAGTATTTGCCATAAAACTGTGCCTTATAAACGGAAAATACGGTGCTTTAAATGGCACCTATATTCTGTGTTGTGATTACATGATAAAGAAATTAATTCCCCAACTCTGCCCTTCTATCTGATTAGACCTCTCTTGGAAAAGAAATTGATTTCAATATTAACACTATATTAGGGATTGCTTATAATATAATTTGCAATAAAATATTTAAAAACGCTCCAAGCATTTCACTCTTGGCTTTGCGTATTGTGTGCACATTTGCATACCCCCCTAGATTGTGATGGGGACCTTTGGTGTGCAGATATGCAAAAACATAGAGCGGGTCCTATTTTTCATCGGGCCCAACCCCCTGCTCAGTGCAGGATCTACTAAATCATCCCAGACAGATAATCGTCCAGCCTTTCTTTGAACACTTCCATTGAAGGAGAACTCACCACCTCCCGTGGTAACCTGTTCCACTCATTGATCCCCCTCACTGCCTGAAAGTTTTTTCTAATATCTGATTTGTGTATCTTTCCTTTCAGTTTCATCCCATTGCTTCTAGTCTTTCCTTGTGCAAATGAGAATAGGGCTGATCCTTTGGCACTGTGACAGTTCTTCAGATATTAGTAGACAGCTATTAAGTCTCCTCTCAGCCTTCTTTTTTGCAAGCTAAGCATTCCCAGATCTTTTAACTGTTCCTCATAGGACGTGGTTTGCAGTCCGCTCACCATCTTGGTAATTCTTCTCTGAATTTGCTCCAGTTTGTCTATGTCTTTTTTAAAGTGGGGTGCCAAGAATTGTGTTTGCTCTTTGGCTGCTGCACCACATTGTTGACTCATGTTCGGCCTATGATCTATTAGTATACCCATCTTTTTCACATGTACTGCTGCTTCCATTTTGTATGTGCTTTTTTCATTTTTCCTGTCCAGATGTAGGACTTTGCATTTCTCCTTGTTAAATACCATTCTGTTAGTTGCCGCTCACTGTTCAAGCTTTTCTAAATCTTTTTCTGTTCCCTAGTGTTAACTATCCCTCCTAGCTTTGTGTCATCTGCAAATTGGATTAGTTTCCCATCAATTCCCTCCTCCAGATCATTTATAAAAAAAAGTTGAACAACACTTGGCCTAGGATAGAGCCTTGTGGTAACCCACTTGCCACATTCTTCCACTTGGATGTGCAGCCATTTGTGACCACTCTGAGTATGATCACTCAGCCAGTTGTGAATCCACCTAACAGTTGCCTTGTCAGTCCCATATTTGGTCACTTTTTCAATAAGTATACTATGAGATACTTTGTCAAATGCTTTACTAAAGTCAAGAAAAACTATATCCACCGCATTTTCCTTATCAACCCAGCTGGTGATACTATCATAGAAGGAAATTAGATTCGTCTGGTATAACTTGTTTGTTACAAACCCATGCTGGCTCTGGTTAATTACTCCATTCTGATCCAAGTATTTGCATACATGCTGTTTAATAATTGGTTCAAAGATCTTTCCGAGTATAGAAGTCAGGCTCACAGGCCTGTAGTTTCCTGGATCCACCTTCTTACCTTTTTTGAAGATAGGGACAACATTTGCCCTTTTCCAATCTTCTGGGACTTCTGCTCTCCAGGAGTTTTCACAGATTATAGTCAGTGGCTCAGCAATTACCCCTGCTGCTTCCTTTAGTATCCTAGAAAGTAATTCATCTGGACCTTGAGACTTGAATTCATTTAAGTTAGCTAAGTTTTCCCTCACCATCTCTCTGCTTATAGATAGCCTGCATTCTTTTATTCCCCCAATAGCACAGAGAAAATCAGTTGATGTTCTATCTACTTTCTGAGAGAAAACAGATACAAAATAGGAATTTAAAAGTTCGGCCTTCTCAACATCATTCTTGACCAATTCCCCATTTTCATCTTGTAAGCGTCCAATAGCATCTTTGACTTTTCTTTTGCTTTTGGCATATTCCCTAGATCCTTTTTATTGCTTTTGGCCTCTGTTGCAAGCCTCAATTTATTATTAGCCTTAGCTTTTCAAACACTTGCCCTACAGTTTTAGCAGACTGCATTATATTCTTCTTTAGATATTCCCCCCTCTTTCTATTTGATTAACATATTTTTCTTCATTTTTAACATGTGTGCAAGTTCTGTGTTCATCCATCCTGGTCTCTTTAAATGCTTCCCTTTCTTCCTTCTTTTAGGGATTGTTAACGATTGTGCTTTGAGAATGTCATTTCGCAATATTTTCCAACCTTCTTGGACATTTCTGTCCTTAAGAATATTCACCCATTGGATTCTTCCTACCCTCTTTCTGAATTCTATAAAATCTGCCTTTCTGAAAGCCAACCTTGAGGGCTGAGATTTCTCAGGTAAGAAGTAGGTGCAAAATAGCAGATCCCCTTGTTTACTTTTCTACCTTTTGGAAGATAAAGTTGTCAGCAAGAGAGGATAATATTCTGTCCTTAAGAATATTCACCCATTGGATTCTTCCTACCCTCTTTCTGAGTTCATTAAAATCTGCCTTTCTGAAATCCAACCTTGAGGTCTGAGTTTTCTCAGGTCTTTTTCCCTTTTTATCCAAAATTCAAAGATAGCATGATCACTGCCTCCTAGCGTCCCAGCCACCCTTACGTCCTCAACCATTCCCTCCCTGTTGGTAAGAATTAAGGCCCATTTAGACCCGATGATTCTCACTCAAAAATCGCTCAAAGCCATCTTTTGAGTGAGAATCATGGGTCTAACTGCACTGACATTGTGCAGTTTTTGTTAACGATCAGTCTTATCAGGAGTTCATAGCGGAATACAGCTGATACTATTGTTTCAGCTGTTATCCTGCTCTGCGTACAAAGGCGGGGTATGCAGAACACAGCAGTCCAGCTGTGTTCTGCATACCCCACTCGGAGCACTCAGCTGTATAATAGCTGGGCGCTTCAAGAAAAGAACAGCTGGATGCAGAAGACAAGCGGCCCCACTTGTCTTCTGCATACCCTGATCGGAGCGCTTAGCTGTATACCAGCTGAGCTCTCCATGAACAATCGGGGTATGAAGAACACAGCTGTCCAGTTATGTTCTACATACCCCAGCTCGGAGGACTCAGCTGATAACAGCTGGCCGCTCTGAGGAGAGAACAGCTGGGTGCAGAAGACAGGTGGCCCCGCTTGTCTTCTGCACACCCCTCTCGGAGCGCTTGGCTGTATATCAGCTGGGCGCTCCGAGAAGAGAACAGCTGGATGCAGAAGACAAGCGGCCTCGTTTGTCTTCTGCATACCCCGCTCGGGGCACAAAATGATCGCTCAAAACTTCGGTAATCACCTTGCCCTGTAAATGCACACAATGATTATCACTCAAAAGTCGCTCAACAGATCCAAGATAGCAGATCCCCTTTTTTTCTCTTCTACCTTTTGGAAGATAAAGTTGTCAGCAAGAGCGGATAAGAATTTGTTGGATCCATTACTTTTACCTGAGAGGGATTCCCAACAAATATCTGGATAGTTAAAATCACCCATGATTGCTATGTCATGCTTTTTTGAGAGCTTGGCCATCTGATGTAGAAAGAGTTCATCAATATCTTCTGCTTGTCCGGGTGGCCTATAGTAAATGCCTACAATAGTGTCTGTTGTTCTCTCCTTGTATTCTTACTCAGACAGTTTCTACAGAACTCCCATGCTCTGAAGCTTGAACCTTCATGGAGATTAATGTTTTCCTAACATACAACGCAATACCTCCTCCCCTCTTATTGGGTCTGTTTCTTATAAATAAGTTGTATCCTTCAAACCTTGTATTCCAATCATGTGTATCATTCCACCACATGGAATACTGCGCACAGTTCTGGTCACCGGTGCTCAGGAAAGATGTTACAGTATTGGAGGAGGTTCAAAGAAGGGCAACTAAACTAATACATGGAATGAGAGGACTGGAATACCCAAATAATTGGGATAAATCACCCTGTAAAAAAGACGGCTAAGGGGCGACCAAATAACTGTATAAATCCATGAGGGGACAATACAAGGATCTCATCCATGATCTGTTTATACCCAGGACCGCGACGGTAACAAGAGGGCATCCGCTACGTTTAGAGGAAAGCAGGTTTCATCACCAACACAGAAAAGGGTTCTTTACTGTAAGAGCAGTTAGACTGTGGAACTCTCTGCCTGAGGATGTGGTGATGGCAAAATCCATAGAGGAATTTAAAAGGGGACTTGATGTCTTTCTGGAGCGGAAGGATATTACAGGATATAAATCTTAGGTTAATTGTTAATCTGGGTATACAGGCAGGTAGGAACTATTAGGGGTTGAGTCAGGGAACAGTCTGATTGCCATTAGGGAGTCGGGAAGGAATTTTTTCCCCAAAAGGGCTAATTGGCTTCTGCTCTTGGGGGTTTTTTGCCTTCCCCTGGATCAACAACACAGGAGGATAGACAGGCTGGACTAGATGGACATTGTCTTCATTCGGCCTTACAAACTATGTTACTACGTTACTATGTTACCAAGTTTCCGTGATGCCTAGGACATCATATTTCTCTCTGTGTTAGGAGCTCCAATTTTCCTTGTTTGTTTCCCATGCTCTGTGCATTTGTGTAGAAACATTTTAGTTTGTGATCAGTGTCTCTTGCTCCTCTACTTTCCTTTTGAATTTTTTATCTTTGTTCTTTCTTTCCACTTCTAATAGCAAGGTTCTCAAATATATTAATTAGCTGTATATTTTTACCAGTCCTTTCACTTCCCTTCCCATATTGCTCTCCTAAATCAGGAATTGTGTATCAATGGGTTTTATTCTCTGTGCATTTTCGCACCTTTGTGTATACTACAGGCGGTGTCGAGTTAAGTGTGGATACATTTTATCATGATGGTTTAATTAATATATAAATAAAGGAGAACATTCTTCTATTTCTGAATGTTTTGCTGCTGGACTCGCAGCGGGACTTTGCTTTGGAAAGACTCTGGCTGATTACTGGTTAATTATTAAAGGGGTTTTGTCATTAGAAAAAAAAATCATTACTTACCTACTCCTCTCCAGGCAGCCTTATTACAGCATCTTCTCCTCCCGGTCTTCTCCTGGCTCCTCCAGTCCCTCGGCTCACCTCACCTCCAGCTGTCCGGATCCTCTTCTTCCTGTGATGAAGCGTTCATTCACAGGCATTCTGCTTCCTGCAGGTCAGTGTACCCGGTCACTAATCATGTAGAGTTCACTGCCTAGCAGGGAATGCCAAATTCTATGCTGGGCTACTGCCAAGACTGCACATGCATGCTGTGTCGCTGCGAGTGTCATATACTATTGCCGCAAGACAGTGCGCATGCGCAGTCCCGACAATACCCTGGCATGTGATTCGTCATTCCCTCTTAGGCAGTGAACACTATGTCACTAGTAATGTAGCATACATTGACCTGCAGGAGAGAGAATGCCGGCAATGTACGCTTCGTCTCAGGAAGAAAATGATCCAGCAGGCTGGAGGTGACGCTACCCAGGAGACTGCAGGAGCCAGGAGAAGATTGGACAGGAGAAGATGCAGTAAGAAAACTGATGGGGGAGGAATAACTAAGTATTGATTTTTGTTTCTAATGAGAGTATCCCTTTCAGTCACGATGAACCCTTAGTATCATATTTTGCTGGAAATAAAGCTTATTTTCCTATCAGGTAGCATTAATTGAAAATGACTTTAAATTACACAAGCTCAATGCATTGCAAGTACATTGCATATATACATTTATAGTGCACTAGCTGATATACCCGGCTTCGCCCGGGTTAATTTGGTACTGGTGTTTATCTGGTGTTCACACGGAAAATATTATGAAGTCGTGGTTACTTTAGAGATACTGAGGAAAAACATATGTTCACCATTTTGCATAGTTCTCTGCGTTACCCAGGAAACACCACGTGGAGGTAACCATGCGACGTTTCCTTCATATAAAATGACATCAGGAAGTGAGAGAATTAGATTACGTACATAAAATTTGGACACTAATTCTTTTGCGCTTAGAATTAAATAATCGAATTGGGACCTATTAACTTTTCATATTTATGACACAATCAATGCTTGTGCCAAATTTCATGTTTCTATGACATTGGGAAGTGAGAGATTTGGATTATGTACGTAAAATTTGGACGCTAATTCTTTTGCGCATAGAATTAAATAATGGAGTTGGGACCCATTAGCTTTCCCTATTTATGACATAATCAATGCTCGTGCCAAATTTCCCGTTTCTATGACACCGGAAAGTGAGAAAATTACATTCCGCACGTAAAATTTGGACGCTAATTCTTTTGCGCATAGAATTGAATAATCGAGTTGGGACCCATTAGCTTTTCCTTTTTATGACATAATCAATGCTCGTGCCAAATTTCCCGTTTCTATGACACCGGAAAGTGAGAAAATTACATTCCGTACGTAAAATTTGGACGCTAATTCTTTTGCGCATAGAATTGAATAATGGAGTTGGGACCCATGAGCTTTTACTACTTATGACATAATCAATGCTCGTGCCAAATTTCCTGTTTCTATGAAACTGGAAAATGAAGAAATTACATTCCGCACGTAAAATTTCGACGCCAATTCTTTTGCGCTAGAATTGAATAATCGAGTTGGGACCCATTACCTTTTCCTACTTATGACATATTCAATGCTCATGCCAAATTTCATGTTTCTATGACACCAGAAAGTGAAAAAATTACATTCCGTACGTAAAATTTGGACGCTAATTCTTTTGCGCATAGAATTGAATAATTAAGTTGGGACCCATTAGCTTTTACTATTTATGACATAATCAATGCTCGTGCCAAATTTCCCGTTTCTATGACACCGGAAAGTGAGAAAATTACATTCCGCACGTAAAATTTTGACGCCAATTCTTTTGCGCTAGAATTGAATAATCGAGTTTGGACCCATTCGCTTTTCCTATTTATTACATAATCAATGCTCGTGCCAAATTTCACGTTTCTATGACACCGGAAAGTGAGAAAATTACATTCCGCACGTAAAATTTGGACGCTAATTCTTTTGCGCATAGAATTGAATAATCGAGTTGGGACCCATTAGCTTTTCCTTTTTATGACATAATCAATGCTTGTGCCAAATTTCCCGTTCCTATGACATTGGGAAGTGAGTGATTTAGATTATGCACGTTAAATTTTGACGCCAATTCTTTTGCGCTAGAATTGAATAATCGAGTTGGGACCCAATTTCTTTTCCTATTTTGGAGATAATCTATGCTTGCGCCAAATTTCATGTTTCTACGACATCGGGAAGTTGGAGAACTTTTGGCGAGTCAGTCAGTCAGTCAGTCAGTCAGTGAGTCAGTCAGTCAGTCAGTCAGTGAGTCAGTGAGGGCTTTCAGCTTTATATATATAGATTGTAAGCCTCCCACATTGAAGCTCTTCTATTGCTTCAGTAGTTTATCCTAGCATAGCGTTTAGTTCATTCATAAACACATTTTAGTGATTTGCAAACTTTACCGAATATATATGAGCCACATTTCTTCCATCCAGCTGCTGATCCGAAGATCAGTGCAGTGCGAACAAGGAAAACACAGCTGTTCCAAAGAAGAAACAATGGAGAAGAACACCGAGGGGGAATCACAACTTGGTCAATCTTGGAAGTTTAGACTTCATAAAAACGATGTTGTGTTCTCTGTGAAGCACAACTCACAAAATGATTAGAGCAGAGAAAATGGAAACATGTCTGGAAAGTGGTAAGCATCAAATCTGCCTCTTAATAACAAAGCTTACGGTTATGAGTTCCACAATATAAAGGAACTGCTAGCAATCTCCTAATATTTTAAGCTTACAACTATTTGTAGTCTGCAGATGGGTCAACCTGCAACATGGTGGCGCCATGCAACCTGCAATATGGTTCTGTGTGACCCTCAACCATCTGAACACAAAAATGCTTGTCTGTGTGTAGAGCCAGCCTTAAAGGGGTTGTCCCGCGGCAGCAAGTGGGTCTATACACTTCTGTATGGCCATATTAATGCACTTTGTAATGTACATTGTGCATTAATTATGAGCCATACAGAAGTTATAAGAAGTTTTTCACTTACCTGCTCCGTTGCTGGCGTTCTCGTTTCCATGGAGCCGACTAATTTTCAACGTCTAATGGCCAAATTAGCCGCGCTTGCGCAGTCCGGGTCTCCTTCTTTTCTCAATGGGGCTCCGTGTAGCTCCGTGTAGCTCCGCCCCGTCACGTGCCGATTCCAGCCAATCAGGAGGCTGGAATCGGCAATGGACCGCACAGAAGCCCTGCGGTCCACCGAGGGAGAGGATGCCGGCGGCCATCTTCAGCCAGTAAGTAAGAAGCCACCGGAGTGCGGGGATTCAGGTAAGCGCTGTGCGGATTTTTCTTTAGGTCCCTGCATCGGGGTTGTCTCGCGCCGAACGGGGGGGGGGGGGGGGTTGAAAAAAAAACAAAACAGTTTCGGCGCGAGACAACCCCTTTAAGTCATATGGCAGCCTGTGAAAATAATTATATATACTGTATATATAATGATAGTCTGTCTGTATGGTTTTTGAACAGAAAGCAGCATTACAATAGCATAACCAGACCAGAACAGCTCAGTGAATAAATACAGCACCAGAACCAAGCTCATATCAGAAATACAACCCCAGAACTAACCTCAGTACATAAATACAGAACCAGAACCATGCTGAGTACATACATGCAGCACCAGAACAGTTCAGTGAATAAATACAGCACCAGAACCAAGTTCATATCAGGAATATAGCCCCATAACTAACCTCAGTACATATATACAGCACCAGAACCATGCTGAGTACATACATACAGCACCAGAACAGTTCAGTGAATAAATACAGCACCAGGACTCAGCTCATATCAGAAATACATATGGCAGCCTTAGGTCATATGGCAGCCTATGAAAATAATTATATATACTGTGTATTCATTGATATACTGTTTGTATTATGTTTGAGCAGAAAGCAGCATTACCATAGCATACCCAGACCAGAACAGCTCAGTACATAAATACAGCACCAGAACCATGCTGAGTACATGCATACAGCACCAGAACCAAGCTCGTATCAGAAATATAGCCCCATAACTAACCTCGGTACATATATACAGCACCAGAACCATGCTGAGTACATACATACAGCACCAGAACAGTTCAGTGAATAAATACAGCACCAGAACCAAGCTCATATCACAAATATAGCCAAATAACTAACCTCAGTACATATTTACAGCACCAGAACCATGCTGATCACATACATACAGCACCACCACAGTTCAGTGAATAAATATAGCACAAGAACCAATTCTCCTGCACACAGTGCTCTGTCCTCTTCTGCCTCCCTGATGTCTGCTCATAGGATGGTCACGTAGTTCTTTTCCTTACCCTAAAGGGCCAGTACACGTGCCCTAAGCATGTCCCCCACAAATCTTCATCCAGATCCAGTGGTCTATTACCCATTCTTCCAGAATGCCTTAACAATCAATCTCATTAGCCGTTGGGTTCCTTTGTGTATTCTGGTTCTGGCCTTTTGTTTGTGTTCCTTACCACTCTGACTCCTGTGCTAGCTGATCTCGGCTCTGTATTTTGGATTTCGTTATTTCTTTCTGCATGCCTTGACCTTCAACCCGACTTTGTTATTGCTACTATGCCACCAGTCCTGACCATAGCTAACTCTGTAGATACACCTCCTCACACTCTCAGGTACCGTGCCTTGACCCAGTGCAGTGTCAGCAGCAATACCACTGGGACTCTGTCTCCAAGTAATGGCTTTAGGAACCTGCAGTGAAAACCAAATTCCGCTTGGAGGGATTTAGGGTAAAAACCTGGTTTCCTTAAGTGCTGCCTTCTCAGCTAGCCCAAAGTCAAAGCAGTGTGTGGCAAGGTGGATCCACATCCATCTGCCTGACAGTGCCATTCTTTTCAGTGACCACACTCATTTGCCATTTATTGCCCCTTTTATTACATTTTTTTATTGGAAATGGGGTGACCCAAAAAAGGCAATTCTGACATTGTGTTTTTTTTCCGGATTACGTTCACTGTGTGGAATAAAGAATGTGTTACTTTGATAGATCAGGCTTTTACATATGCAGCGATACCAAATTTGTTTCAGTTTTTTTTAATATAAATATTGGAAAAGGATTTTTTAAAAACTTTTAATACCTTTAATTATTTCTAATAATTAATAAAAAAATTTAAAACTCTTTTTTACATTTTTCTTAATCTTCATAGTGAACTTGAACTTGCAATGGTTTGC
Organism: Eleutherodactylus coqui; assembly: GCF_035609145.1. Lineage (NCBI taxonomy): Eukaryota > Metazoa > Chordata > Amphibia > Anura > Eleutherodactylidae > Eleutherodactylus > Eleutherodactylus coqui. The sequence goes on along the minus strand of NW_027101742.1, from coordinate 1,247,902 downwards.
TTACTCCTGCAGTATAATGTAATACCATAGTATTACATTATATAGTGATTTGATGGGCAATCTATGAAGCCACGCTACAGTGCCATGTGTGCACCAGGAAAATGTCATTGGATAATTCTTGTCGCTTTGCCATGAGCTTGCTGGCCAGTGTTCAACCTCACAAAGTTGGCACCTCGCAACTTACAGGTGTGAGTGTTCCCAAGCCATCACCTGACATATCGCCACTTCGTGATTAATTTACACACCGCTATCCCAGGACTTTTGGCCTGTCAGTTTATATGTGCAACCATGTTCTAGCATTTAGGCTAGAGCCACAGAGCGATGAGTGCCATGTGACAGGATCATGTGCAATACCATCACATAGCAATGTTTCATCGTAAAACCCTTGCATTGCACTGGCTGTAAAATAGTCCCCATTGTGTGTGAGTAAGAAATAACATTATAGTGAAGATGAAAGCTGAAGGAAACCAGTGTTGATAACGACACTCTAATTCCGTGCAATTAGTCTGTTTTCTTGGAGTTCATTGTAAATTGTGCATTGTAGTAGAGTGAGAGGTAAAGTGTGGGACGGAAGGTACATATCACAGAGACTACTAGCATCTGTGAGGTAAACCTGGTCCGTCTCTCACTCCAGTACTTAGTTCCACCTGGCCCAGACAGGTGAGGTACATAAATGGGTGCAGGTTGCAGTGTGAAGGAGGTGTGTCCTGTGTGAGCAGCAGAGGCTCACAGAGAGTGCTGAGCTAGAGACCCCACACCACGCTGCTGGGAAGGTTTGCTTTACTTTGCCCTATTGGAGTTTACAAAGACTTTTGTGTTACTATTGCTGGACTGCTTATTTAAAAGGACTTTCCTTGAACTTTCTGTTATCTGGAGAATGCCAGTACTTTTTGTTTTGTTCATCAAGTTTGAATAAAGACAAGACGCTCAGCATTTGGTCGTGGCCTGGTGTGTTTCCCCCTGCATTGCTACAATTGGTGGAGGATGCGCTGGCAGTAAAAGACCACGGGTACATGTCCTGGGTAAAATCAGCGGTGAGCATGCAGGTGGCCAATACAACCATGGAGGAGTTGATAAGGCAGCTGGTGCAAATGAACATGCAGTAACAGAAAGCATTCGCCCAGTAGCAACTAGCACAACAGGAGGCAAACCAACTCCTGGTAAGGCAAATGGCCCTGCTAACCGAGGTGGTGCAGGCCAAAGAGACTGTAGATCCCTCCAGGCAACATGCCCAGATGGACGCTTTAAATACAGTAAGAGGGACATTACAAAAAATGACGCCACAAGATGACGTGGAGGCCTTCCTCACCATTTTTGAATGGGTTGCCATGGACCTTGTAGGGCCTTTGGTAAAGTCAGCTAGGAGTCACCAGTATATTTTGGTAGTAGTTGACTACGCAACCAGGTACCCAGAAGCAATTCCACTGAGGAATACTTCCTCCAAAAGTATTGGAAAAGAATTGTTTTATATATTTTCCAGAGTGGGTATACCAAAAGAAATACTAACGGACCAGGGGACTCCATTTATGTCTTAAGTGATGCAGGAACTCTGCAAACTGCTGAAAATTAAGCAGTTACGTACCTCTGTCTATCATCCCCAGACCGACGGGTAAGAGAGGTTTAATAAAACCTTAAAAAGTATGTTGAAAAGGGTGGTAGAGAAGGATGGACGAGACTGGGACTGTCTGCTTCCCTACTTGCTCTTCTCCATCCGAGAGGTCCCACAAGCATCCACGGGCTTCTCGCCGTTTGAGTTGTTATATGAGCGACAACCCCGTGGATTGCTTGATATTGCCAAAGAAATGTGGGAGGCCGAGGTTACTCCGCATAGAAGTGTGGTGGAACATGTGGCCCAGATGCAAGACAGAATGGCTAAAGTCATGCCCCTGGTGAGAGAGCACCTCCTCAGGTGTCAGGAAAGCCAAGCCCGTGTGTATAATAGAACCACAATGGTCAGGCAATTCAGTCCGGGGGACTTGTCCCAATGGTAGAGAGCAAGTTCCTGGCCAAGTGGCAAGGGCCCTATGAGGTTGAAGAGAAAGTGGGGGAGGTCAACTAAAAGTTCATCACCGGGGGAAAAGAAAACCTCTACAAATATATCATGTGAACCTGTTGAAAGCCTGGAAGGAGCGTGACTCTCTGGACAGACCATGTTTGGTTATGGAGTCAGCGAGTGACATCCATGATGTGACAATAGCTGAGGCATTGTCAAAGTCCCTGGTACAACAATGTAAACAGTTTCTGCAGCGCAATAAGGACCTATTTACTGACCTGCCGGGTCGCACCAAGGTCATTGAACATGAGATTCTCACAGACCCCCAAATAAAAGTTTGCCAAAACCGTATCGAATTCAGGAGGCTCGTAGAGAGATAGTGTCCGCTGAAATAAAAAAAAAATGCTAGAACTGGGGGTAATCGAGGAGTCCAAGAGTGGATGGTCAAGCCCAATAGTGCTGGTGCCTAAACCCTCAGGGGAATGGCTGTTCTGTAATGATTACTGGAAGCTCAATGAGATATCAAAGTCGGATGCCTACCCCATGCCCAGGGTGGATGAACTAATTGAGAGGTTAGGCCCAGCCAGGTACATTACCACCCTAGATTGGCAAATTTCCCTCACAAAGGAAGCTAAAGAGAAGACAGCTTTTTCAACTCCAGACGGCTGTTTCCAATGTAGGAGAAGGCCTTTTGGGTTAAAAAATGCCTCTGCCACGTTTCAGAGGGCGATGGATAGATTGCTAGGTCCCCACAAACGATACGCAGCAGCTTACCTGATTGACATCGTAATATTTAGCCGGGATTGGGAAAGCCACCTCTGTAAAGTTCAGGCGGTACTGGACTCTCTCAGAAGAGCAGGTTTCTCGATAAACCCCAAAAAATGTGCCTTAGGCAGGGAGGAAGTTAAATACCTCAACTTCATAGTCGGAAGGGGTTTGGTAAAACCTCAATGCAATAAAGTAGAGGCCATACAGAACTGGCCCCAACCCCTGACAAAAAAACAAGTGAGAGCCTTCCTGGGGATAGTAGGCTATTACCGATGTTTCATCCCTGATTTTGCCTCTATGGCAGCCCCATTAACAGAACTCACAAAGTCGGTAATGGCACAATGGTCGCCAGAAGCAGAAAATGCATTTGTAGAATTGAAACGTGCATTGTGTCAGCAGCCTGTGTTGGTGGCGTCTGACTTCAAGAAAGCATTTATAGTCCATACAGATGCGTCTGATGTAGGTCTGGGAGCCGTTATGTCACAGGAGGTTAATTGGGAAAACATCCTGTCATGTTTTTAAGCCGGAAGCTTACCCCTGCGAGAAAAATTATGCAATAGTGGAGAAAGAGGCCTTGGCAATAAAATGGGCACTAGACGCACTGAGATATTACCTACTGGGGAGGAAAATTTAAATTGGTCTCAGATCATGCCCCCCTAAAGTGGATGAGCAAGAGGAAAGGGAACAACGCCAGAGTAACAAGGTGGTCCCTGGCCTTACAGGAGTTTGACTTTGAAGTTGAACACAGGCCAGGAAGAGCCAATGGTAATGCGGATGCCCTCTCAAGGGCGCATTGTTTGGGGGTTGGTGCCCAGCCCCCTGGCTTGGGGCAGAGGGAGGTGGGGGGTATGTAGTAGAGTGAGAGGTAAAGTGTGAGATGGACGGTACATATCGCAGAGACTACTAGCATCTGTGAGGTAAACCTGGTCCATCTCTCACTCCAGTACTCAGTTCCACCTGGCCCAGACAGGTGAGGTGCATAAATGGGTGCAGGTTGCAGTGTGAAGGAGGTGTGTCCTGTGTGAGCAGCAGAGGCTCACAGAGAGTGCTGAGCTGGAGACCTCGCACCACGCTGCTGGGAAGGTTTGCTTTACTTTGCCCTATTGGAGTTTACAAAGACTTTTGTGTTACTATTGCTGGACTGCTTATTTAAAAGGACTTTCCTTGAACTTTCTGTTATCTGGAGAATGCCAGTACTTTTTGTTTTGTTCATCAAGTCTGAATAAAGACAAGACGCTCAGCATTTGGTCGTGGCCTGGTGTATTTCCCCCTGCAGTGCTACAGCATCCATATACTTGTAGCACATACAGTAACTACACGATACACAATGCATTACAGAAATGCAGTAAGGCCCGATACACATCTGCATTGGAACCTTCGGCTGGAGATTCTGTCGTAAATTTGGCTGCAAATAACATTTTTTTTGTTCCTTTTCAAAATTAGGCAACTGGGTGGAAAGCAGAGTCTGTTTTAAGCAATGGAGTCCACCTGGTGGTGTTTGTTTCTTTCTAGAGACGGAACCATTTGGCCTCAGTGATTCCCCTTTCCTATTTTTCGAACGAAGCAGGAAAGCGGAATCCCCAGCACCGGTGTGAAAGCACCCTAAACTGCTTGTATATGCAGTAGAGATGAGCGAACGTGCTCGGCCCCGCCCCTTTTTCGCCCGAATACCGCGATTTTCGAGTACTTCCGTACTCGGGTGAAAAAATTCGGGGGTCGCCGTGGCGGCGCGGGGGGTTGCAGCGGGGAGTGGGGGGGAGAGAGGGCTCCCCCCTGTTCCCCGCTGCTACCCCCCACGCTGCCACGCCTCTCCCCACCCCCCGTCGCACCCGAGTACTTTTCACCCGAGTAGTGAAGTACTCGAAAATCGCGGTATTCGGGCGAAAAAGGGGCGGGGCCGAGCACGTTCGCTCATCTCTAATATGCAGGTATAAGTCAGTGTGTTTAGTATATAATTCCCAGAATCAGTAAGTTTTCTAAAATGAGTAAGTTTCATCCTGCTAGTAAAATGTTTTTAGTATTTAGTTGATTTCTTTATCAAAATAGGTGCTTATACATTTTATAACATATCTGTCTGGGGGTTGCAACTTTATTTCTAATGACGCAGAACTCCAAATCTTCTGTTTCACATAGAGCAAAAAGATAAAATTCTATCTGCCTTGAGTCACCACTTGGAGGAAGTTACCAAAAACTTTCCTAAAATCCTCTTTATATAGTATGCGCAATGCGATCCTCCAGTTTCAGAGCAAAATTCTATCCCGGACAAGGAACGAGTTTCTGCGCCTAAAGTGCACTTATGAAGCTTGATAAGGGCACTTTAGGCGCAGAAACGCGTTGCATGTTAGCCACAGAATATTGTCAGTCTGTTTGTTTTAATTCCCATGCTTGGGGTTATTAAATATTAAGGATATCAATAACTTTTTTGGAGCGCAAGAGAGTTTTTTCACCCAATCCTGGACACTTGGATTTAACCCCTTCACTCTGAAGTATTGGGGATCACTCTCTGCTGCCGCCCTGGACTACCGGAACGGAGGACCTGAGATAAAAAGTCCTGATATCTATGAGCCTACTTGGACTTCAGGTGCCGAGCGGTGAGTCCCTCTGACATAAAGGGGGGGCCCCACTCGGTGCCAGGTGAGTCACCATTTAAGGATTTTTTCTTTGCGCATAACATCCATTTGGCGCTTTCCCATATCCACTGGTTCATCCCGGACAAGGAGGGAGTGGGGCTATATTTCTGTACTTGTTCTTCTCTGTCATCCTGGCCACGTGAGTAACTCAGGTCAATCAAAGAGCAGGAATAGTGTATGGGTAGTCTAATACCTATGTACTATGCAAATTAGATAGTCTAAAGATTTAATCGGTCATCCTGGACAGCCAAAAATGGGACCCCAAACAGAAAGATTGGATAACAAAAGGGAAAAACAAGTGCAGGTAATATACCTTCCTCCTCCCTACAGTCCAGGGACAGACGTTTCTCCCAACACCAGAGAGTTACTTTAAATATTACATAGTGAAGTGTTGACAGTAAATAAATAGGAGTCAGGCAAGATGGTGTTCAGGATGTCAAAAATAATTTCAAAATGAACAAAGAACATAAAAAATGTTTTTTTTTAATATGCAAGAATATATGTTTATCTTAAAAAACCTACATAAAATCTTAATTTACAGGTAGCAAATCAATTGTAGAAAACACAATTGTTATTTAATAGTAGGGGTAAATATTAACTCCTTTTAAAGTTTTTAAGAATTGAGGATCACATTATAATAGGTACTTTTTGGTCTCATATAACTTCATTATGAGTCTAACACCATTTTGCACTGCTCCAATTTATAAGCTGGTGGTCTGCTAGTGAGTAGAAGTCAAGAGACATCATGGAGATTCAGTGACATAAAGGTAAAAGTTTTATTAAAAAAGGAATGTAAAGACGTACGGCTGCATGAAGATAAAAGTAATGGACAAGCCATAATACATAACCACAGGAGGAAGAACCAGCAATACTCCTGGAAATCAATAGTGCAATACAGTATAGTCTACAGTATTGGCATTGACTTGGAGGAAATCTCAGAAATGAATGATAAGCAGCTTTTGAATCACATTCCAATGTCTCTAACCAAGGGCAGGCCTGTACTGCCAATGGCAACCTTAGCCCACAAGTCTCATGAAGCCACACAGAACATTTTACAATATCATAGTCTTGGCAGAAAGAAGAGTATGGTACTTCTGCCCAACATAAATGTATACAACTGATTTTCTATTCTCTCTTTTTATAACAATTGTTTATGGAGTTAGGAGATACCAGCACAAGAGAGTACCACTATCTTCACGGACCTTGACCGCAGAGGGTCTCCCTTGTAGTTCTTCCTTAAGGGAGAGTTACAAAGAAGCAAGTCAATAATTTTTGGGTGGATCACATCACGCCATTAAAAGGGTTTATGAGCTTCGCTTTGGTCCGTGGGCTATGTCTGGTATTGTAGCTCAGCTCCATTCAATTGAACGGACTTGAGTGGCAATGCATGACACAATCAATCCATGGACACCAGTACCAATGCTTCTAGAACAAAAATATCAAACTTGTTAACTAACTCCTTCTCTCACATAGTCTAGTACATCAGGGATGGAGCTATGGAGGGGAAGAGTTAGCAGTCAAATTGGGCTTTGATACTTGGCAGGCTCATCCGCGACATAAAATGACACCACTATTAAAAATTGTAAAATACATGGTACGTGGGGGGTCTTTTTAGATTTTAACTGTGGGCCATTAAGTTTCAAGTCATGCCTCCTGTCTGCACGTGTGGTACATATAGCATCGACGATGTTGCCTTTCCCGTCAACTACTCTGACAACCAATGGTAAATCATTCTCACATCATATGATAATGAGGTTTGTTCTGTTTGTGTATTACTGTGCAACTCAATGGTATACATTAGTGAGATTTTAAACAATTGTACAGTTATACGCCAATATATACATATTATCCAATGAGTCAACTACTTAACACAGACATGTGAAATGTCATTGGAATATATCTGGTTGTGATTAAGTACGAATGTAAGCCTTTTCTTTTTACGGTAGCCTCTCATTTTTCCGAGGCAAGTCTACTAAATATTAAAATAAGCTTTTATACACTAGATTTCATGCTTACAATGACATGTTCCATATATTGACTTTTATGCACAAATACCATTCAACTTTGACAAAACACATAAAACGAGAAGGTGCAAGAATATCTCTACACATATAAAAACCAGAGAATTAAAAAGAAGTATTTTTTGAAGATTAAAAAAAAATCTCTCAATATATATATTTATATATAAAAGTGTCAGAAGTTTTGTCTTTCGGAACAAAACAAAGGAGAAACATTGAGGATCAGTCACTGGGGATTATTGTTCCCACTATATTTCAATGTAGAAGTGTAAGTGCCCAAGTACTGCAATGTGCACTGATTTCATTGGGGTCCATTGTCCACAAGTGTCCTCCGAGAACTCATTGTGCCCCAAAAAGCAGAATACCAGAAGTGTATGAACCAACCAGTGGTTACGCTGATGCTTCGATATAGTCACTTGTTTGTGCCAGTGCTAAATATTCACGATTTTCTGCGGCGGGAATCTTAAAGCCGTTGATTTTGGTTTCTTTTGGAAAAAAGTCCTGTTGGTAGTCAGGATTGTCTAGGCTTATTTGCTGGCCAACTTTTTGCTCCCAAATGGCAGGATAGTCATTTTCTGAGTGGTTTATGAAGGTCGGAACTGAGTTCAGGTATTCAGGATTGTTCACACCATTCCCATACAAATTCATATGATTGCCATTTGTAGGCTTTTTATTCTCAGGAAGGAGATTATGGTAAACGGCATTAGTGTTAGCGAAGATCTGCGGCTTTGAATTCTCCTGGTTCACATATTCTGAAATGCAGAAATATTGTATTAGTACACCAGTAACCTCTTTGTATAGAACTGTAATTATTTCTCTGATGGGAGTCAGAAGCATGGAAAGAAAATATATGAATATATGTCTGTGCTATGTGCCAGAACAAAACTCCTGAAGCTCTTGTCTCATTAGAGACAAGCCCTTTCGGGTTGTAGCCTCCTCTGTGATCAGTTGGGTCCAGTTGCCTATACCCACATGATGTTGCCAGGAGAAGCTGTGCCCAGCATTTATCCTGCAGTGGGTATTCAGATTAATAAATGGATGGCACAAGTCTGCCATAACAGGTGCCACTCCTACAGAGCTGATCTTTCTTCTGGCTCATAGAGGGAGATGCTGAGTGTCGGATCCATGTTTCACTGGAGAGTTAAAGATCAATCAGTAGGTCTACAAAAAGTCTTGCGGTAGTCCACGTCTAAGACTTTTTCTCAAATATCTTAATGAACAATTAAGACTGTAAAGTATAATAAAGTTTTGTAACAAAAAAAATCCAGAGCTGCTGGGGACATTGAGCAAACTAATATTGCATGTTATATATATTTACAGAATGATACATTTAATCCCAGCGGTTGATCACATGTTAGATGTTGGTCTATCTATATTAGTCTCTATCTATCCAACCAACCTGGAACAGGATGGAATTCTTCATCCAAACTGTCATTTAAAATGACTGTTGGGTCCGTGCTGTATCTCTGGATGAAGCTGTCTTCTCTGATTGGTGGACCCTGTGTGGAGTTAGCAAAAAGGCAAATTATAAGTTCACTGTAAGCATGACAGAATTATCATCCTCATAACTTTGATATGCTTAATCCACAGCAATCAGATACCAAAATATATCAAATGTGATTGTAATTGAGTAGTTAGATTAATTAAACCTAATATGTGGAAATAATACCAAAAAGTATATATAGAAATACACACAGAGGCCCTAGGCTCCCATAAAATAGGAACTATAAGTGGTTGGTTCAGAGGCAGAGAAGAACAACGTTGGGCTCCACTTGGGCACAAGCCATGTACCAGGAGAGGTGTGTTTAGTGATTTGAACACTTATTCAATTTATTCATCATTATAGCATCATTATATCTGTTTGTTTCATATTGGAACTGGGCAGAGCATTAGCATGATGCTGGTTGCTGCCAGCTCTAGGCGGGTGGTCACTTCCACCCACAAGGTGCGCCCATTGGGGCATTCCTGAGTGGCCCAGCCTCCTCTGAGACATGTGGTAGCCAGAAGTGAATCAGATTATTCTGTTTAGGAATGCTCTATAACCTGGCTGAACCTGTAGTGCCATTACATTCCTGATGAAGCCACGTAGTGGCGATACAAGTAGGGTTTTCCCACTTCCCTCCGTAGACATGCAGCTCCAGTACTTTGGGCAAGATCCCCTAATGGATGCATTATGTTTGATTGAGCTTTTATTGTCTAAAGTGTAATAGATGCTTCTGTCTCTGACCATGATGACAACACCTTGTCCTGCTGCACTGATGAAGGCTCAGTGATCGGCTTATCACCAGGGATCCTGAGCACCCAGTCCCTGGCGATCAACTATTAATAACCTATCATGAGGATAGGTCATGAATAGTGTTTGCTCGGAAAACCCCTTTAAGCTTACCAATGGCCCATTGGACTGTATTAGGACTGTGGGGCCCCACCAGTCTCAAGATATAATGATGTGATGCTTACTGCATTGGGTACCACAGCCAAAAGTACTACATTGATCTGATACTATATGATATAGTTGAGGATAGGTCATCAATAGTATTTGACTGGAAACCCCTTTAATCCACGCCTGACCATATGGTAATTTTCTGCTATCAATCTTCTATGTTGCTAAATAGTACTGACCACTAGAGATGAGCGAACGTGCTCGGCCCCGCCCCTTTTCGCCCGAATACCGCGATTTTCGAGTACTTCCGTACTCGGGCGAAAAAATTCGGGGGGCGCCGTGGCGGCGCGGGGGGTTGCAGCGGGGAGTGGGGGGGAGAGGGAGAGAGAGAGGGCTCCCCCCTGTTCCCCGCTGCTACCCCCCGCACCGCCGCGCCTCTCCCCGCCCCCCGGCGCCCCCCGAATCTTTACGCGCGAGTACTGAAGTACTCGAAAATGGCGGTACTCGGGTGCGTAAGTACTCATTACGAGTACGTTCGCTCATCTCTACTGACCACCCATAACTACACTGACAACACTACATCACTCCATGATATTAGTAACAGACTGGGGGGCCACTTTAAACCATATGGACATAAGTAAACAAATTACAGAGCTAACATTATAACACATTTTCTAATATTTTACATTGATCTGAGCTGTGTCTACTTGGAAGATAGCAAACCTAGAAGTTCACCAGCTGTTATGTAGTTATTAGTCGAAAAGCAAATACAAACTTACCCCATTTCGAGTAATGCATACGATGGGTGAACTGTTGCTTGTGGAACTCTAAAAAAAAGTAATAATATATACATTATTCAAGACATTATGCTCAAACCTCAGATTGCAAACTTTGCTGCAATTCATTCAGTACATGCAGACATACCATTGTACTCAACAGTGGCGTCCGAGATGTTGAGGGGCTAGTAAAAAATCCTTGATGTGGTATCAAATATTCTTCAGCATCAACAATATCTCCTATTTCATCATCCAAGGTTTGGTGAATCTTAGATGCAGGAGGGCTGGGCAAATTCATTCTATCGTCTCCCTGTAAAAAATATATTGTATCTCTCTTAATATTATATTTAACACTTTGATAGAAATAGTGGTGACATGGAAGAAAAGGGAGGAAGTGGAGCAACTCTGATAAAGATCCAGTGAGGAGATTGGTGGAGTAATTGGTCCAATATATGGTTTCTTATTTCCATATGTGATGAAGAGGAATAGGTGCAACAAGTACCAGGTGCTGCCAAATCAGCAACTGTGCAACCTAGATAGGTTGGCCAGTGAGATAATGGGTAGAGAAGAAAAAGACACTGTTTGAGTGGTCACGCCACTCCATCAGCATCTTTCTCTTCTCTACCCATTTAACAATTTGAGACAGTATTAGGTCATGTTCAGATTTGCATTAGTCATTTTCCATCAAGTCTCTGTAGCTCTTTGTGGGCAGAATAGTATAGCATGCTAGGCCGTACAGTGGAGAAGCATCCATGTTGCAGCCAAAGAGTCTTGTGCGTAGGTCCTAGTAATAACAGTAATTTTACAAGGGCAGTATCAGTCCAGTATCTAACATTCAAGGAGCTTGACTGCGTGGACCTTCAAGTTAGTGGTATTAAAATATAACTTTTATTATAAATAGATAAAAGAAAAAGGGAGGACAAAACACACATATATAGAATCAAATGCGAGGTGATGAATTAGGAAACAGGTGCCACTCATATAGGTACTAGTAGACCAAGTTGGCTGAGTCAACGGATCGGACTCAGTTGATACATATTATTGGTCTATTTAGGCGTGACCAAAAGTCCAGATCTGTTGGACGTATGTCATTCAGATATAAGAAACGACGCACGCTAGACAGCAACGCATAAAACGTAACTCTTAGGTAAGGGAGTCAGACTCAATTGATACGTATCGTTGGTCTGTTTAAGCGTGACCAATAGTCCAGATCTGTTGAACGTGTGTCATTCAGATATAAAGAACGGCGCAGGTCTGACAAATAAGCATGAAACGTAACCCTTCCAGTTCTGTTGGACGTGTGTCATTCAGATATAAGAAATGACACACGCTAGACAGCAACGCATAAAGCGTAACTCTTGGGTAAGAGAGTCAGACTCAATTGATACGTATCGTTGGTCAGTTTAGGTGTAACCAATAGTCCAGATCTGTTGGACGTGTGTCATTTAGATATAAAGAACGACGCACGCTCGACAAATAAGCATAAAACGTAACCCAACGCGTTTCCCCCACTTAGTGGGTTCTTCAGGGGTTCCGATACGTTACTTCCAGTGATTATACTGGGTAGTGGCTAAGAAAATATTTTTCGCCGTTAATACTAGTGATGTACTGGGTAGTGGCTGAAAAACTGATTCACGGTTCGACCTCAGAATATCCAAAAGTGGCCACGATGGCTAGCCACTGGACACAGAATGGTCGCTGCTAGATCTCCTAGTTCGGGAAATAGCAACCAGATCCAAATCGGGTTGATTTTATAGATAAAGAGGATATTCCCCGATGAATCTAGTTCCGTGAAAAAGTACACACGGATAAAGTGAACTTAAGAACAAAATCTATCCTCTGAATCGAGATATGACCAGAACAATACACCCTGGTCAAAAACAAACATTGCCGTAGACTAAGATTTTAGGCTGGTTTCCTAGCGTCCTCAATAATTATGCGGGTGTTTTTTCAATGAAAGCTACCTATTCTATATACTAAGTAGGTTGGACCCTGCATTGGAGCCATAGAAACAAAAACTGAAATCAAAGTAAATGAAAAAAACGGCGGCATGTCAGTCCCAGTGGTGGACTGACAGCATACTGAATCAACCACCCTGAGTGCTTTAAATAGGGGTTGAATGGTTCCGCCCTGTGTAGGAGTGTTCCAATTAGAGCCAATCAATGTAACTTAGAGGTGGTGCCTCATAGCAATGGTTTCTATGGAAACTAGGACGCTTATGTACACGTCTGTTTGTTTGATGCCTTAATACTAAGCTTATTCTGAAAGGCTTTCAATCCATGACCATACAGGGTCCTTCTAGTGCCACTCGCTACGTAGAAAGGGTTGAAGAGTGGATACGATCGTGTCATAATGCTTGAACAGCCTGTACGTACCTCGGGAGTCTCCTTTGCTATTCCGGAGTATGAACGTAACATGACGTCATTACGTCGTGAACATGGGTGTCATGTGACTTTGCACGTCATGAGAGGCCGTCATGTGGTGCAACAGAGGCTGCATTGGGGGCGTGACAATGGTCACAATATGACCAAGCGTCAGCGCTTCATACGGTCTGAGTATAAACATACTGGTGCCGAAAATGTAAAGATCGCAAGGCGCTACACAATAAGTGGGGCGCCGTGCGGTCCAAATGAAAAGGCACACAGTCTCTCAGAGCATCATCGCAGCGGACAGTATACCTATATATGGCCATAATGATATTTATGCAGGTAACGATCCGGTCATACGTCCGAGCGGTTTGTGGGCTTGGCTGTGTTGCATTTAATTACTTAGTAGTTTGGTAATGCAGTCAACAAGTCATAGATACATAAGTGTATAAGATGACACTTAGATAATTGTGCCTTCATAGCCCAACAGAAAATTCTACGTGCATCACTTCATCATGCTTCATTAGGTGTATATAAAAGGCTGATGAAGAATCATTTTTCGTTCATACTGTAGATGGTTAAAAGGAGGTAAGTATCCCTAGGAGGATTGGAAAACAGGGGGAAGGGGGCTGTAAATTGTTGTATAGACCAACCGAGTGATTTGATAAACTCAATAAAGTGGTCAAAAGAGGATAGAGATGTAGGTAAGTATCGATAGTATATAAAGAATCCTGATGACTAATTCGCAGAGTGTATCTTTTCTTCCGATGTTACGTTAGTCCAGTGATAATTAAATTTACGTAAACAGTACTGACAGCAAGGAAGTCCCAATCAAATGAAACAATTGAAGGATAATTGTTCATTTTATCCAGTGGGGGAAACAGAGCGTAATCGGAAAATCCAGCTCGTCTCCTTTTGCAGCAGGAGTTTGTTTGTGTCGCCACGGCGCCCATCTTGGCGAATACATTCAATGCCTTGAAAGTGGACCTGGTTTTCATCCCCCCCGTGTATGTCCCACATATGTGTTGCTAGGGGTGTCTGTTTGTTACGTCTGATATTCCCTATGTGGGCAAGGATGCGGCGGCGAAATTGTTGGGCCGTTTTGCCCACATAGTTTAAAGGACACGAACAGGTGGCTAAGTATACCACATTTTTAGATCGACAATTAATGAATTCGCGGTTGCAGAATTCTGTGGTAGTGCTGGCACTCTTAAAGACAGAGCTTTTTTTGATAAATGGACAAGCAGCGCATGCTGAACAGGGAAATGTCCCCTTCAAGTTATGCCTGCCCAGCCACATACTGGTTGGTATCTCGGGTTTCAAATGGCTCTTCACAAGTCGATCTCGTAGATTACATCCCCTGCGAAAAGTAATTAGTGGAGACGGAGGTAGCAGATCGCTGATATCCTCATCGTCTTTGAGGATATCCCAAAAGTTACTCAAGATCCCTCTGACTACAGAGGATCCAGTATCGTACGTTCCAATGATTCTCTGCTGGTTATCATTTTCCTTGACACGAGATTTTAATAACTCACTCCGGTTTTTGTTGGCTGCATGGTTATAAGCCTCAGAGATTATATCGGCTGGGTATCCTCTCTGTTTAAATCTAGATGATAATTTGTTCCCTTCTATTGCAAATTCATTATCTGACGAGCAGTTACGGCAAATGCGTAAAAATTGACCCTTTGGGATCCCTCTATGTAACGGATATGGGTGGTAACTATCCCAGGTCAGAAGCGAGTTAGTTGCCGTAGATTTACGGAATGTGGTCGTGGACAAGGTGCCGTCTTGTTCTTTGAAAATTTTTAGATCGAGAAATGTGATTGTTTTCTCGTCACATTCAGCCGTAAAGTGTAGGTTGAGTTTGTTGATGTTTAACTTCTCAACAAAATTACTGAAGGAGTTTTTCGTGCCGGACCAGAGGATGAAAATATCATCTATGTATCTAGACCATAGGACGATATTGTTGGTAAATAGAAGATTTTCCTCAGTAAAGACGTGTCTCTCCTCCCACCAGCCCAGGAGCAAGTTGGCATAGGATGGGGCACAGGGCGTCCCCATCGCGGTGCCCCTGAGCTGGTGGAAGAAGACCCCCTGGAAAAGAAAGTAGTTATGGGTGAGAATAAACCCTAATAGTTCTTGAATGAACTGGTTATGCTCGTAGTATTGATGGCCTTTTTGGTTCAAGAAGTGTTCAGTAGCTTTTAAGCCTAAGTCATGAGGGATAGAACTATAAAGGCTTTCCACATCCATCGTAGCCAAGATGACATCTGGGTCTTGATGGATGCCTTCAATTTAGCGCAGCATGTCGAGAGTGTCTTCGACATGTGATGGTAAGGAAGTAACAAACGGTCTTAGTAATTGGTCCACATAATTGCTCGCGTTTTGACTCAAGTTGGAAATTCCAGACACGATTGGACGCCCTTTGATTGGTGACAACTAGAGATGAGCGAACACGTTCGGCTCCGCCCCTTTTTCGCCCGAACACCGAACTTTGCGAACACTTCAGTGTTCGGGCGAAAAAGTTCGGGGGCCGCCGTGGCAGCGCGGGGGGGTGCGGCGGGGAGTGGGGGGGAGAGGGAGAGAGAGAGGGCTCCCCCCTGTTCCCCGCTACTGCCGCCCGCGCCGCCGCGCATCTCCCCGCCCCCCGGCGGCACCCGGACACTTACGCGCGAACACTGCAGTGTTCGGCAAAGCCGGTGTCCGGGTGCGGATGTGTCCGTAACGGACACGTTCGCTCATCCCTAGTGACAACCCTTTGTGCACCTTTGGTAGGGTATAAAATGTGGCTACCCTCGGGTGCTTTGGGACAATATATTCAAATTCTTTAGGGCTGATTAATTTATTTGTTAGTGCTTTTTCTGCTTTTTCCGAGGTACGTACAGGCTGTTCAAGCATTATGACACGATCGTATCCACTCTTCAACCCTTTCTACGTAGCGAGTGGCACTAGAAGGACCCTGTATGGTCATGGATTAAAAGCCTTTCAGAATAAGCTTAGTATTAAGGCATCAAACAAACAGACGTGTACATAAGCGTCCTAGTTTCCATAGAAACCATTGCTATGAGGCACCACCTCTAAGTTACATTGATTGGCTCTAATTGGAACACTCCTACACAGGGCGGAACCATTCGACCCCTATTTAAAGCACTCAGGGTGGTTGATTCAGTATGCTGTCAGTCCACCACTAGGACTGACATGCCGTCGTTTTTTTCATTTACTTTGATTTCAGTTTTTGTTTCTATGGCTCCAATGCAGGGTCCAACCTACTTAGTATATAGAATAGGTAGCTTTCATTGAAAAAACACCCGCATAATTATTGAGGACGCTAGGAAACCAGCCAAAAATCTTAGTCTACGGCAATGTTTGTTTTTGACCAGGGTGTATTGTTCTGGTCATATCTCGATTCAGAGGATAGATTTTGTTCTTAAGTTCACTTTATCCGTGTGTACTTTTTCACGGAACTAGATTCATCGGGGAATATCCTCTTTATCTATAAAATCAACCCGATTTGGATCTGGTTACTATTTCCCGAACTAGGAGATCTAGCAGCGACCCTTCTGTGTCCAGTGGCTAGCCATCGTGGCCACTTTTGGATATTCTGAGGTCGAACCGCAAATCAGTTTTTCAGCCACTACCCAGTACATCACTGGTATTAACGGCGAAAAATATTTTCTTAGCCACTACCCAGTATAATCACTGGAAGTAACGTATCGGAACCCCTGAAGAACCCACTAAGTGGGGGAAACGCGTTGGGTTACGTTTTATGCTTATTTGTCGAGCGTGCGTCGTTCTTTATATCTGAATGACACACGTCCAACAGATCTGGACTATTGGTTACGCCTAAACTGACCAACGATACATATTAATTGAGTCTGACTCTCTTACCCAAGAGTTACGCTTTATGCGTTGCTGTCTAGCGTGTGTCATTTCTTATATCTGAATGACACACGTCCAGCAGAACTGGAAGGGTTACGTTTCATGCTTATTTGTCAGACCTGCGCCGTTCTTTATATCTGAATGACACACGTTCAACAGATCTGGACTATTGGTCACGCTTAAACAGACCAACGATACGTATCAATTGAGTCTGACTCCCTTACCTAAGAGTTACGTTTTATGCGTTGCTGTCTAGCGTGCGTCGTTTCTTATATCTGAATGACATACGTCCAACAGATCTGGACTTTTGGTCACGCCTAAATAGACCAATAATATGTATCAACTGAGTCCGATCCGTTGACTCAGCCAACTTGGTCTACTAGTACCTATATGAGTGGCACCTGTTTCCTAATTCATCACCTCGCATTTGATTCTATATATGTGTGTTTTGTCCTCCCTTTTTCTTTTATCTATTTATAATAAAAGTTATATTTTAATACCACTAACTTGAAGGTCCACGCAGTCAAGCTCCTAGTAATAAGAGTAGGACTAATGCAAAAGAATGTTGTGCTGTCATACTAAGCAAAGACGTTCTCAGTGCTTATAGCATGCAGAAATCTTACCTGTATTACAAGGTAGCGTGTTGGGTCACGAGCCATTTTACTAAATTCCGCACTTAACTCTCGGAATTTTGGACGACTTTCAGCATCTATCATCCAACCTGCATATAAAAAAAAATCAAAAAGACATATTAAGACAGTGCTTCTCCTTTGGAACTCTACCGTAGTGTTCAGAAATTTAAAGTGGGTCTTCGAGATTTCCTCATACCGAGTTCAATAAATCAACTACGTAACACAAATATATTTGTACTGAGACATTTTTTGGGGCTTACTCATGTTTACACAGGAGATGCCTGACCATAATCTAGAGTTATATGGCAGCGGTGTATAGCAGATGATTAAGACTGCTTACACTACATGATATACACAAAGCACTAAAGAGTAGATGATAACTCAGATTTCATAAAATCACAAGTAAAGTATCTACCGTAAATAAAATTGCCATTATCATCAAGAACGAATCGGCTTAAATAATAGAACAAGTTTCCCATATTTTCTTACATTTCACCATAATCATGTACACATCGATGGTGCATATGGGAGGTTGAGGAAGACGTTCTCCTTTTTCTAGAATTGTTGAAATTTCACTGGCTGGAATCCCATCATATGGTTTAGACCCAAATGTCATAAGCTCCCATACTGTGACACCTGCAAACAAAATAGAACAAGAAATCTTATATCTAAATTAAAAATGTAGATAATAAATGTCTGTACAGTCTGACACCTTGAGGATTAGTCACTCGGTGGGATTGCCGTTTCTAGGGTCAGACGGTTGATATACATAGGAATTCACTCCCAGACTGTGGGTTTCAGTATAATCTGGCCTCCTGCTACTGATTGATTTTAGTTATCGAGTGACAACTCAATGGATTCCCCTGGACTGCAGCAGCAGCTTGATAATTAAAATCAATCTGTAGCGTTTCAAAACATCACCGTGTAGCCCAAACCTTATTCTACAGACAGCTCTCTAGCTATCACCTAATGAGCTGTAGACCTTATGCCTGATACCCCCCAAAACCAAGCACAGTTCCTACCAGAACTTCAAACGTCTGGATCCCACAGGTTTTGGCATTGCCTATCCTGTCCCAGACTGAGAGCAATGCGAAGGCAGCTCCAACCTTATTTTAATGAGTTCTTAACTTTTCTTAAAGAGAACTGTCACTGCCATTTAACCGCTAAAATTGGCTTCACTGTCCAACAGGGGATGAAAAAAACAATCACTTCTAATGTCTTCTCTTTTTTCAATAAGCCAATGTCACTCTACAATTAGTAGAAAATCCTGTCTATCAAAAGAAAGGGGGCATGGTTAGCTTGGTGGGCTCATGAATCAGCATGACTCTTCTTAGCCATATGACTCTTCACTGCTGATTGGCTAATGGAACAGGATAACTATGGAACCTAACTGCGATGTACATAGGCTCATTAGGAAAAGAGAAGGCATCCCTTTAACTTATCATCCAGGATTTCCTGGATAAGGAGACACACATAATTGCAAAAAGCTCTGGTTAATATATGTCCAGGCTGCCTGAACTGTCATTTCATAACACTCTAGTGGCTGAACTGCTACACTATACTGATGAAAACTCACCATAGCTCCACACGTCACTTTGATGGGTATATATTCTGTGCAAGATGGACTCCAGTGCCATCCATTTAATTGGAACCTAGATGAAACACGAATCACATATTCAATTTCTAAGCAAAAGTCACAAATAGAAATACATTAAATTCAACCTACCTACTGCTCGGAGTATGTATAATAGAGAAAAACGTTTATATGATGTGCAACTTAAGAATTAATTTTGGCGTCACAAGGGCTTTAAAGGTTTAAAAAGAACATCCCAGAAATACTGATGCACATGTTTTGTCTTTTTTATATTTCCCTTTCTGTGATTTTTAAAAAGAACATGATTTAAAAATCATGGTTCAATAATTGACTCGTTACAGAACCATGCTTTCGTCAGGAAGAAAATTAGTAACTGCAGCATCTCCAGTGGGAAGAGCCTGCCAACCAACTCAATATATCATAAGCTGTCTATACACATTAGGTTAAGACTAGCTGATTCCACCGACTATTTATTATGAATGGGGCCTGTTGACTGTTCTCCAAAGGGAGATTTTGGGGGAAGCAAGGATTAAGCATGCTGGAGTTCAACAACCCTCATCTTTTATTGTGCTGAAGTTAATCCATCGATGGAAGGGTCTAGCAGTGACTTTACTCAATCTATTAATTGAAGCTAGCTGTCAGATAAACGAGCATTCATCTAAAAGCCACGTCAAGTGTGCAACTAGTGCAACCTTTGTAGACATCTGGGATCTAGAGAGGAGTTGGACACTTATTGTAGTGATATCTTTTTATTGAAGTTAAACTTTCAACAATTTACCTCCCAAATACCATGAAGTCAAGAAAACTAGAGAGTTATAAAATGCAAATGTTTTATGACACAGTAGTCTAGTATATGTATGGTTTTTCCATCTTACCTTTCCACCTTCTGCATGATATTCCTTTTCCTCTGCCCCCAAAAGCTTGGCCAACCCAAAATCTGTAATCTTGACATGTTGTGGTGCTTTAACGAGAACATTACGGGCAGCTAAATCTCTGTGGACTAATCGCCGTTCTTCAAGATAATTCATTCCCTATTGACATAGAATGACAAAATTAGAAAAAAAAATGAGAAAGAAAACTGTTCTAATTGGAACTAGCTCATCAAATCTGTAGCTACGTTTTAGTGTAGAAAACTTTAAAATTAACAACTGTAGATTTTTGGGCAAGGAGGTAGGTCAAGTAGCAATATTTGAAGCGGTCAACTGGAAATTCTCCATTATACTCTATTTTACTTTGATTTTAGAATTTAGTAAAAGTAAAAATTGAAGGAGTTCCAAGCAACTTAGCTGATTAAAACATGAGGTAGGAAAGATATTGAGCCCAAGGATCACAAATTCTGTCAATGAGGTCTTGGTCAAAGTGGAAACAATAACATTATTCAATAATAAATCAATGATAATGGAAAGGATATGGACCAATCTACATAAACATTGTGCTACATTTCAAAAATGTGCTAATGTGCCCACAGAATAAATAGAACTTCCTGGACAAGATATGGGATGATCATGGAACTGTAACATTCTCGGTTATCCAAGGTTGATCCAGGGATTAGTCTGATTGCCATTAGGGAGTCGGGAAGGAATTTTCCCCCAAAAGGGCTAATTAGCTCCTGCCTCTTGGGGTTTTTTGCCTTCCTCTGGATCAACAAAACAGGAGGATAAACAGGCTGAACTAGATGGACATTGTCTTCATTCGGCCTTATATACTATGTTACATGTAAATTTCCTTTAAGACAAGCCATGTTGGAAAAGTATTCGTCTACTTTACCTTAGCAATCTGCACACACCAGTTGAGAAGATGTCTTGAGCCAATATTGTCTTTATGTTCGCGAACATAGTCAAGAAGACACCCGTAGGGCATAAGTTGTGTGATCAACTGGACAGTGGAGGTTAGGCAAATACCCAGCAGACGGCACACATGAGGATTATCCACACTGGCCATGACGTAGGCTTCCTAGAAAGAAGATACATTACACAGTTCAGAACATTTGGCAATCATATTTCATCTGCAAAGTGAAGCTATATGTGTAAAGATCACAGCTCAGAAACCTTGAGGTCAACTTTTTGAGCATCCTATCTTGATGATGCACGCAAGGATGGACTAAATAAATTGTTTAAAAACGAAAGGTTGTAACCTCCTCTCCATTTCTTCTAGTAGGATATGTAAACAAAAAAGAAATAGATGAGACTGTTTAACAAGTATACTTGAGTCTATCAGACTGTAATCCTAAATGTGAATGTGGTGCCACTGATCTCTGGGCAATTGTCCCATAGTCATGAATTGTTTGCATAACACACAGACATCTGTGAAGCTCCAGGCAGGGCTGGCACCAAGATACATTCCTAACAAAAATCCTCCAGCTCTTGCTTCCGTGTGTGCAACATTGTATCTGTGCACTATAGCTAATTATTATTTCATGAAATCCCTTATAATTTACACCTTATACAATAGGATTTTTCATGGCAACAGCTGATGTATTGTAATACAGTGTTATAGTTTGTGGTTAATGGACTCAAGTTCAGCTCTTCCGCAATCCCCTAATGGTCCTATTACTGGACTGAATTGGGCCCAAACGTTCCTCTGAACACTCGTTCGCCCAACAACTGGGCCGTGTAAAAGGATCGAGGATTAGTCAACAAATGAGTGAATGTTTTTTGGATGGCTGATTGTTCAGTTTCAGCAAACATAAAACAACATGCTGATCGGCTGTGTATCTTCCCATGGAAATAGAGAGATGAATAGCCGCTCATTGCATCTGGCCACAAATTTGACTCATATAAAATAACCTTTATTTAATATATATCTTAGCTTAATGCGGTGAGGTTTGTTATGAAAAAAACTCAGGCCTCATGTGGATGCATTATGTAACCCAACGCTATGCCTCATACTCACCATCACCATAGCATCTACAGGGTGGGCCACGAAAATGTAGCCCAGCACCACACTTTTATGAAAGCCGTATAAAATAAAAACTTTGTTGTCTATAGCAACCAATCACAGCACAGCTTTCATTTCTGATACTACACTGTTATTGTTTGCTGTGGGCAACAAAGATTTGCTTTTAGATGGCCTTCATAAGAGTGCGGGGCCAGCTAATTTTCCATGGCCACCCTGTACAAGAAACTTCATTGGAATATTGTTTACCGGGAAATATTTTAATTAGATGCACTAAGAAGAAAAGAAAACCCTACAAAGTCTTTAAAAAAATTCCACTAGTGTCTACAAAAGTAGAGCTACTAGGGCAACACACAAAAGGACCTCCAAGTTGGTTTGCCATGAGGATTTCGTGAATTTGTAATAGCTGATGTTTTTGTATTATAACTATTATTCCTAATTCCACTGAATCCTTTTCCTGAGCCTTGAGATATATATGACCTGGGACTGCCTTTCTACTAGTTCTGGTAGTATATAAATTATAGATGGATATAATATGTGTAAACTATTAAATCGGGTGTTATTCCTTTAGTAGATGGATCGAGAAAAGTAACCTTTGTTGGAACCTTTAAACATGCGTTGATAAAGTTCATTGTAAAAAACTTTGACACGCATAAAGCGAGTCAAAGAGTGACGTAATTACGTCAATTTGATCATTCCTAGGTAGCGGGATCCCTGCCCAAACACACTAATTGAACGGTATGCACCGGTAATTGCACAGTGTCTGGTAAGCCAGCCTTTTAAATGTCTGTATAAATTGATCGTGTTAAAATGTGCTTTTGAGCTTGAAAAAGGCGACAAGTAAGTCGCAGAAACGCGTAGCTCAGATCAACGTATGTATTATGTGTTAAATAAATTGATTAAGTAAAATTAATCAATCGATTATTTTCCTGCTTTTCCCGTGAGCGCAAGGATTGTTTTTCTTTTTCCTAATGATATGTAACGAGCCCCAATAATTTTTGGATGCTACTCGTAATAAATGCTGTGCGGCTCTCTACGGATAAGGGATATAGCTTCATATACGCCTTCTAGGATTCCGGTGCCGGTGAGATCCATGTTTCCAGCTTGGTCTCACCTGAGCACCCGGTGAGTAATTGCCTTACTTCACCACGTTTGATATTGTTTGATTTTTTTTCTCTGGCGCTCTCCTCTCATAATTCTTTAGTTCTTGCATAATGTTTTTACAAGGCATCACCAAAGTTAATATATATATATATTATTTATAGTACACAGTTGCAAAAAAAAGCAAGTGAAACGTGTGAAAGTTCACAGTTGCTTTGTCCATTAAAAAAAGGCGCACAAAGGCTGATTACTAACAAATTGGTTCTTCTCAAGGAAGACTGGTTAGTGCAAACTATACCTCAATGCAAACAACTAACAGAAGATGTGTTATAGAAATGCATGAAACTTGAAAAGGTTACAAAAGCAATCAATATTCTCGATAAAAGGCATGAATAGTGCAGTGACCTGGAAGTGGGGCACTACAGAATAAAAACATTTAATTGCAAATCAAGAGCAACTGTGCTCACTACAGATCTTTTAGCAAAGGGTAGTGTTCCTGGATTTTGTTTAATAAGAAGATGGAGTCAGGATAGGGAACTAAATAGTTAATGTAACTTAGTAATTTCATTGTAAAATAATGGACAAAGGACCTGGGATGATGTCATAGAGCATGCAACCAAAGTTGAGGGGCGGAGCTAACTACAGCTAAGCTGACGTGAGTTACCTGAAGAGGAGGGGAATTTCCTTCTCCTGATATGTGTTGCAGTTAGAAAATGTAACAGTGTGAGGAGGCGGAAGTGAGTTCAGTCAGTGCAGAGACAGCAAGGGAGAAGGAGGGGGTAGAATGCCAGGCTGCTGGCAGCCAGGAGAAGCTGTGTCACAAGTTTCCCCTCCTCTCTGTCCTGTAGTTTGCTGACAACTTCAGAAACACTGTATGCAGCAAATAAATCATCCACTATGCTAAGAAAAGCCTGCTGTTCTCTTCAAAATCTGTCGTCATTTCAACCCTTGCAGTCGTACCTTTCTTCCATGCTTGCAACAAACAGTCAGAGTATTGCAGACTGCAGAGAATCTTCATAGGACTAAGGAGTACTGAAGAATGTTAGCTCATGTTTCAGGCGGCAAATAACTGTTAGTTGGGATGAAAAATGTTTTGTTTTCAGTCATCGTCAGTCTCTCTCTATAGCTCAGGTGTTGCCTCCCCAGGGCTGTGTATATGCAAGTTTTACTGTTTTAATATTACTGCGGACTGCCGTATTCCAAAAGTAAATGGTGTGCCTGCAGTTCACTTACATACGTGTGTTAGTCTTATTTTGCTACCAAGATCTTTTAATCCAGGCACTGGCATCATGCTCACCTAATTCCATTAGTCAGCCATATCCTGTGTTCACCTTCATCTGTGCGCAAGTTTACATAGAGAGCGGTGCACTCATAACCGCCATGACACGGCTACTCAGCCACCTCTTAGAAACCACTCAGAGTGTGCAGGCCTCTACCCAATTTTCAGTAAAAAAAATTAGACACGAAAACCCCCCATGTGCATGTAGCCTAAGGACACGTGCACACGGACGTTTTTTCTGTCTGATTTTCAGACTGAAAAATTGGTTAGAAAATCAGACAGAATTAGGACCTATTCACTTGAATGGATGTATCCACACAGGGTTTTTTTCAACTTGTCTGATAATCTTAGTAAAAAAAAAAACCATAGCATGTGCTATTCTTGTTTGATTTTTTGGATGAGAATAGCACATGTCCATGTGAACTGTTCAGCACATCGGACAGCACACAAACGGGATGTCCAAGTGCTGTCCAATGCGAGTTACGCCTGAGCATCTCAGGCGCAACTTTTAAAACACCTGTGTGCAAGTGCCCTACGTGTAATCTATGGACATTCAAGCTTCTTTCTGTATAAAGCTGGACAATAACCCTGATAGAAGAATCTTGTGGTGGACATTTACTTTAAATCTAATATAAACCTGTTATTATATGAACAGTACAAGCTTTCCTGTCTCTGTAAAATCTAATACTAGCCATTTCCTGCGGCTCTAACTCAGGCGTTAGTGAATTAATTTCGGAGCCAACATAAGCTGGCAAAAGCATGCTAGCAGAAAGTTTCCTTCAAGTTTTGCTGTTGCAAGAGGTATTGTAGTAGCCTAGGGGATATGAATGCTGGGAAATACATGTGAACGTGTATAAAACCTGCCCAAAACACTTGAAACTTTGCAGACATCTACTGCTTATATTTGAACTGTTACAGACAGTCAGGGCAGATTTCCAAGTTGCCATATTAACTCTTAGAATACAGTTCTAGACAGTTGCAAAACTTGGACAGCAGATAACAATGAAACTTAAGAGTGCTTTTACATGGGAACATGCAAGATGCCAGACAAGTCGTCCCAGTAATAGTGGTTCCTGTGCTTTTACATGGGAAGATTATTACTAGTGAATGGAGGCAGGGTACTCATTTTACCAACCACAGAAGGATAGAAGGCTGAGTCACACTTGAGCCAGCTACCTGAACCATGCGGGAATTGAACTCCCAACTTTGAGGTTGAGCAAGAGCTTAGGACTGCTTTTTTGCTGCCTTAGCACTCTGTGCCACACAAGACATATATTAGGAGAAGTACTAAGGGTGCACCGTGTAGTCATAGCTGGGCCCCATTATATACTACCGTAGGAGAATTAAGTATCTTGACCCGTTTGGCACTCCAGAAATGAGTATATGAATTAGAGGCATTGTATATGCATGCAGCTCTCTCCGTTGTAGTTTATAGGACTTATGAAATTTCAGGCTATTACCTCGACGTCCATCATCTACAATGGAGAGATTGTTGATGGGGGGGGGGGGAGATGTGACCCTCATTCTCTTGATAGGTGGAAGTCCTGCAGGTGGAACTTCAATTTATTATTGCAAATACTTAGGATATATCAAAGATGTCTCAGATGGCCTTGCTGCCCCTTGGAAGTGCTCAGTATGGCAACATGGCTCTCAGACCACAAAAAGTTGTGCACCCCAGGTGTAATACATGTACGTGTCTGGTCCTGCAGAGCAAGAGATGTTGTGAAGCAACTATGTGCACTGACTAAGAGTTAAGGGCCCCAAAGACAATCCAGCCAGGAATCCGCCCCAAAAAAGTATCTGAAAATGGGGTTTGTAAATCAAGAACAAATCCTAGCATAATACAACCTGGTAAGGTAGGAAACTCTCTATATAAAACTTAAGTTACCCCTTCATTTACTCCTGTTCCAAATGCTCCCCCAGAGCTTGTACATTGGTGGAAATACCACATTTTGTCTATCTTGAGGCTTGCAGGATCCTGGCGCACAAAGCAAGAACATACGCCATCCACATTTTGTTCTATTCTCTTGAAAACAGGGAAGACAGCTAAAGGTTATTGGCAGATGTTCCAACTATGTGTCAGTGCTGAGCTCTTGGTAAATACAGGAAATGTTGGTGGATTCTTAGGAAAAAAATATTATTTGGAAGGGAAGTGTATCTAAACCAGATACAGAGAAAGGCAGTCTAAGAAGTAAGGAAAATGGATGGTAGATTACAAGTTTAGAATTAATACATTTTAATCAGAGATGAGCGAGCACGCTTAGTAAAGGCATACTCATCTGAGCAAATGCGGGGGTGAGCAGGTGGGAGCAGGGGCCGCCCCCCCCATTTGCTCAGATGACGATGCTCGCTCGAGTATCTGCCTTTACCGAGCGTGCTCACTCATCTCTAATTTTAATGTCTGTTGGTCCATAGGATGGGGAGACATGTCGGATTCTCTACAGAAAGACGCTCTTCGTAGTCACTCTTTGCTCCGGTCCTTTAAGTCTTTCTGTCTGTTCCATTTTTAGAAATATTCAGTAAAACACTGTAAGGTGCACAAGCTGTAAAAAGTCTACATATTACGGGTTTTTTTCACACATGGTCATCATGCGTAGTTATAATCTTGTCATAGTTAGGCTGGTTTCACATGGGCTCTGCTCGCGATGCGACAATGTGAAGCCCATGCTTTCCAATGGGTTCCTTCACATTAACAATGTTTTGTAGGCTGCTACATTGCAAGGAAAAAAAAATTGCGGGTCGCTAAATATTGCTGTAATTTGCGATGTTTTGTAGCCCATGTCTCCCTATGGAGCCTTCCTTTCTGCTGCATCGCGCGAAAACGCGGTTTTTGTGAGGTGCAATGCAACTTTTACAGTTGGAAATCCTACTGTAAAAGCCCTAAAATAAGCCCTAGCTGCATTTATAAAAATCTTCACAGCTGCTGTTCATTCCGCTGCGTGTTCTCTGCAGGTCCCCGGCACTTGCTTGTAGTTTTCTCTCAGTCCTTCCTTTTCAGAGGTTCAAATTCCCTATCTCCACTAAAGCTCTTTAGGTATAGTAAAGCTACAATATCCACGATGCGCTGGCACCCCCTAAAGTATCCACCAAGTTGAAACTACGGATTTAACAAAGGGTCTTTCTTTCTCCATATAATTGTGTAGCATGGTTACATATTACATGGACGGATGCCATCAAGCCTTCCACTTAAAACACAACGTTTGCAACTTCTTCAACCTTTGCAGATTTCCAGAAACTAGAACAAACTGAGTTTTGTTTCCAACTGTTTACCTTGGAGATGCTGAAGGTACATTGTGATCTAATAAAGCTATGCTCGGTATTTGGTCACAATCTGCTGTAAAATGCCCTTCGTTAAAAAAATAAAACAGCCTACGGGAATTGTGATCACCAAGAGCTACAGGGTGGGAAATAAGAGCTGTTTAATTTGTCACCAAACCAGATTTTTCATGAGCTCAGTTTTAATGTGTTGCTATTTAGAAGGGTTTTTCATGTAACACATTGCCATACCACCAATGATACTGCTAGTTAGTGTTGTGTGAGGTAAAGAAAACAGCAAGCAGCGCTCCTTTGTGAACATTTGTGGGAAAAGATGTCAATGCAACCTGGAATCCACCGGTAGAGCCTAGTCAAGAAAAACTTTCAAAGACAGCATTCTGGGTGCACTAAAAAATCTCCTTTATTCCTCCATTAGGGCTCTTTCCCACGAGCGCATATCGGCCCGACATTTTCATGGCCGGCCGATATGCGCTGTGATCTGATGCATTGGATTCCAATGCATCAGATCACATGGGCATATTTCTGAGACGTAAAAATGCCCGGCAAAGCCAATATAGCGTTGGGCGTTTTTACGTCGGGCCCAAAAGACAGTCCTGGAACTATCTTTTGGGTCGGAATACGTCGGCCGCTGCTTGGGCTCTAATAGGAGCCCATAGCCGCGACAGTAGGTGGAAGGGAGTTTAGCGGCGTGGCTGCTAAACTCCCTCCCTCTGTTCTACTCCCCTCCGTGCAGGCTCACCTCTCATTATTCCCTGCTCATTCTGTGCAATGGGAGGGGGTGTAACGGGGGCAGAGCTAAGCGCTGATCCGCCCCCTTCCTCCTATTGATGGCTATGGACAAGGGGTGAGACATGGGAGGAGCTAAGCAACCGCCCCTTGTCCATAGCCATCAATGGGAGGACTGGCGCTTAGCTCTGCCCCGTTCCACCCCCTCCCATTGTACAGAACGAGCGGAGAGGAACGAGAGGTGAGCCTGCAATGGGGAGAGAGATAAAATTGGAGATGGCCTGGTGAGCTCGGCGCATTTGCGCCGGGCTCACCAGGCCATCTAAACTGGTGCACAGACGTTTGATTTGTGCGCCTGTTTACCAGATTTTCCTCTCCCTATGTAGCGTATATCGGCCGGCCGTGAAAACGGTGGCTGATATGCGCTCGTGGGAATAAAGCCTAATAGAGAAGTAAAGCTGATTTTTTTTAATGCACTAAGGATGCTGTCATTGAATGTTTTCCTAGTTAGTGTTGACTGTCATGCATAGAATGTAAAGCAGATCTCAATAACCTTCTGGAGACTGAGCAAAAACTGAAATTTGCCACAACATGTAATATTTGGAGAATGACCAAATAATTGATTCCAATTGGTAAATTGATACTCACATCTAATATCTCCTTGTTGGCTTTAGGTGATGTGGCCTCTCGTAACTCTTTGATAGCAACTGGAATTTTGATGCCCTCACCCTCTGGAATCCAAAGACCCTAAGTACACAGATGAAATTAATTAGTAAAAAATGGATAATTATGAAACACTTCAACACGTATACTTGTATTAACCCTTTCCAATCCAATTTGTATCCTGGTTTTCCTAGGGGGCTTACTCTTTCTGCTGTTATACAACGGCGCTATATGCTGGCTAAAGCCAGTACTGCATGAGGTGATACGTTGGATAGGCTTCTACAGCAGAGAGGCTGGCAATATACAGTAAGAGAACCCCGACGGGCGTTTTCCAACATCAGAGCTGTAGAGCCTTAAATCATAATGTCTTCAGACGTCAGACAGTGGATTGGAAAGGGTTAATCAGAGGTTCTCCTTCTAGGTGCATTTAGCATTTCCATGTTAACCCCTTAAGGATGCGGTCCTTTTTTTTTTTCTTTCATTTTTTGTTTAAACTCTCCACTTTCAAAAAAATCATAGCTGCTTTTTTTCTTTCGGTGTAGCTGCATGAGGGCCTGATTTTTGTGAGATGAGTTGTATTTTTCGATGGTACTATTTAATGTACCATAATGCACTGAAAGTGGGGTGAAACAGAAAAAAAACCAAAATTCTGCCAACTTTGTGTGGGGTTTTGCTGTCACGGTTTACAGACTGCTGCAAAAATAACACCTTTTTGGGGTGTGTGTGATTGTTTGATAAATGGCGTTGTGTATTTTTTCTGACAAAATTCATGGTGTGGGAAAAGTAATGCATTACTTGATACATCACACATTTACAGATGTGGCAGTACCAAATGTGTTTGTGAGTTTTTCTTTTGTTTTGATTTTTATTATAAATATGGGAAAATAATCTTTTTTTTACTTTTAATATCCTTCTTCTACAGTAGTTTAAAAACATTTTTTTTACTTATTCCTACTTTTCTTTTTAGTCCCCATAGAGGACTTGAATTTGCTATAGTTTGATTGCTTATACCATATTCTGAAATACTTCAGTATTGCAGTATATGATATATCTGCAGGCATTCTATTAAGACAGGCTACAGGCCAGTCCTAATATTCAGAAATACAGGGCAACCCTGGGGGCCTTCAGAAGGCCCCGGGCTACCATGACACCCTAACAGCACCTCACCCTTCTCATCCTGAGGGACTATATGAGAGTAAGGAATGCTGATCGTGGCATTTAAATGCCACTGTCAGAATTGACAGCGTCATTTAAAGGGTTAATAACCAAAACCATTGTGAATGCAGATTGTGGCTGTTGTGACCTGTTAAAGACCGGTTACACCGGCCGTGTATAGAGCAGGATCGGCTCATGACCCCGCTTTGTACAAGCCCTGCACACCCATGACGTACATATACATCCTGGGGTGCTAAGCGGTTAATAAAGTGAAGAGGTTTTATGAGTGAAGATGATTTCTTACACATATTTGCAATAAACACTCACTTGTGTACTGGGACAATTGGCTACTAAGATATTGGAGGTTGCTATTGTACAATGCTCATAAGATTGTATCAATCCGTTATTAACCTTCACTAACACAGGATCCCAATAGATTACATTACTGCATACCAAAATCTGAAACAATGTAGAATGAACCTCTTGTGCTCAAAATTCAGAGGCAGCGTCACCCACGACACAAGCGCCTGCGTATATGTTTTGTAACATGTCAGTTCTGCTTCTCTATAAGAAACCTCATTATGGAATACTATCCAAGAATGGTTGAATAGATACATTAAAAATATCTGAAATTGTATGTGTCCTCGGATACGTCAGTGATTGGTCAGTGGAAGAACAAGAGCAGATAACAATGACAAGGCTTTTATATACTGCGAGGAAACTGATAGCACAACACTTGGTGGATGAGGCGGACTCACCATAAGGGACAAAGTGAACAGATTGCTACCATGGGAAAACCGAGATATCCTAAATGAAAAACGGGCCATAAATACTATAAAATATGGCTAAAATGGCTAAGTACTCCTGGGTTAGCACTGCTGAATCTGCTTAGTAATATCCCAGTTGGTTGAGGTGGAGAGTTCAGGGTAGATTGCGAATTGTGTAAATACTTGTAGGGTATTAATACCACTGCTTTTGTTTCTTCTATAATATCCTGTATTAACCCTTTCCAATCCACTGTCTGATGTCTGAAGGCATTCTGATTGAAGGCTGCACAGCTCCGATGTCAGAAGACGTCTGGCAGGGTATTCTACTGTATATTACTGGCGGCTCTGTTGTCGGGGGTCTCTTCAGCATTTCCCATACCGCAGTACTGGCTCTAGCCAATAGATGGCGCCATTATAAAATGGCAGAAAGAGAAAGCCCCCTAGGAAACCCTGAATCCAAAATTGGATTGCAAAGGGTTAATATATAATACTGACATCTAGATAGAGATAACAGATAGGACACAGTATGACTGCCCTCATTTCTGTCGACTACAGGAACAAAGAAGTGGAACAAAGAAACGACCAAAGAAGAAAAGGGGGCATCTAAAAGAACAGTGCAGTTTGGGAATAGTGAGAGGTGGGAGCCAATTGCCTCCTACGAGGGAGATAAACCGCTTGTGATGGACTTTGAGACTCAGTAAAGGCTTGGTGGCTGTAGATGGTCTACAAGACATATATACGGGAGACGTGGAGGAGGAGGGGATATTTTGCGGAATTATGTTTGTTTGTTTAAAAATAACAAAATGCATCCAATAAAAAAATTATTTAACAAAAAAAAATATTTGAAATGGTTGAAAAATGATCATTTCTATCCATCATACCTGATATACGGTACCAAATGCACCAGACCCCAGGACCTTTATCTTCTTGAATTCAGTTTCTTTCAAGATTCGAAGAAGTGCTTGGTTTGGAGCTTCACCACTGGGGGTAACAGGTTCCACAAGCTACAATGAAACACAGCATTATTCTAATACCGCTACATTATATAACCTCCCCGCAGCAAAATCTGACTGCAGTAATTAAGGGTTACTCTATTGTAACAATTGTATGACAAAAAAAAATCTAATATTTGTGAATCCTTGTAAGGGTACTTTGGTACTGGATGAGCTGTCACAGATGCCTACCAGGTCGCCCCAGTGATAACTCATCCTGTGCTTTTACACAGGAGCGATCATCGGTAGTGAATGGAGGCTGGGTGGACTGGGGATCATTCTGGCCTGCCAGCCTCTATTCACAGTAAACAGGCAGTCGTTGATGGATGAACGAACGATGAATATACGAACCAATCCATTGTTCAGTTTTATGCATGCACAAACTGAATGGCAAATGAAAAGCGAACGGATTCTGGTTGGTCATTCAGGCATTTACACTGAACGATGATCAGGTAGATTCCGGTTGAATCCAGGAATCTGAACGATTTATCGGCTCGTGTAAAAGGGCCCTAAAATAATCCCGAAAACACAGATGTAAAGTGGATGAACCAAATGACAATGATATTATAATAGTTGCCCGCTTCCCGACAAATGTTGCTCAGTGATATATTCTACACCATTACCGCACAATAGCGCTCCTCCAGAAGGAGGTAAACCACTTTTATAGTGCCATCTATTGGTGTGCTAGGAGAGCTATTTTTCATACTTTTTCCTAAGGGTCACTGCACCAAAGGCCTCATGTCCACGGGTGGGTTTGATTTGTAGAAGATCCGCAAATCAAACTGCCTATAGGATACATGGGCGTCTGCAAATGCACTAAAGCAGGTGGATTTGATATGCTGACCTTTCGGTCTGGAAAACAAATCGCAGCACGCTCCATTTCAGTGAGGATCTCACACAGAAAACTTTCATTGAAGTCAATAGAAGCCATCCGATCTGCAGCCCGTTAGTAATTCTATTGCGGACGGGGTGCAGATACTGCGGGAAAGCATGCGTCCACAGTTAAGAAAGAAGATCTGGACAGGATGCAGAAGACCCACACAGGGTGGGATTCTGCTGCGGGCTCCCGCATGTGGAATCCGACCCGCCCGTGGATATGAGGCCTGTTGTACAGTGCACAGCGCTAGAATTAGGGCCTACAGCTCTCTCCCAAATAATCAATAGCTCATAAAGATATCACATCCCCTACCACCTAAAATAACAAGGTAATCGTGCAGAATTGGAACGGACATTCATCGCCTATTCACAGGATAGGGGATAACTTTATGATCAGTGGGGGTCTCCTCCTGTGTCCCAGTCCTGCTCACTGCAGGCTTTCTGCACCCCCTGCAGTGAGGTGTATTGTGTCGGACTACTGGAGACAGCTGAAGTAAAAGTGCTCAGCAATTTCCGTCAGCCCCACTGAAATTAATGGAGTGGTGCCTGTGCATGCTCGGCCATTGCTCCATGCAATGCGAAGTCACTGTGGGTGGGAGAAGACAGGAACATGGAACCCCATTCTCAGGATCAATGGGGGCCTCAGTGGTGAGACCCCCACCTATCATAAAGTTATCTCCTATCCCCTAGGGAATAACACGAGATTGTGGAATATACGCTATCATCATTAAGCATAAAGAAACTAGACAACTGTAAATTTGATAGACAAAAGACTGAGCTTAAAGGATGTTTGATGGGACATAAGTAGGTAATTTAATACTAATGTAATATGCATAAACATTTCTTTGTTTTTAGTATTATATGTATATTATTTGTAATGGCCCATATCCCTTCTGTATATATTGCACTTTCATATAATCAATGATGTCCTCACCTCTCGTTCTTGCAATAACCTACGAAGAGTGCGCTTTCTGTTAATGCGATTTCTTCGAATAAAGAAAAATGCAACCAGTGCGAACACAACGGCAGCCAGGATGCCTCCAACAACGCCAGCAGCAATGTATGCCACTTTGGAGCTGAAAAGGAGAACATATGAAGTTATTAAATAAGTACAACACATTGTCACCAATCCTCTATAGTCGATCTCACATTGTGCCAAACTACATATAGAGCGCGGTGCCTCCAGAAGCCACCCCATGCAGGCCTTGATGGCGGCATCATGAACCATCGGGTTATCTCATAGTGAAGCACAGAGATCAGTGGATCATGGAGACTGTGGAGGGATAAGGAATAGACCCTTGGAGATTCACATTAATATTATTAAATATAGCAATATATTTTTTGTTATAGTAACATGGAGAAACTATTATGTCTACTACTATCACTATGTAGGTATTGTGGAAATCTAGTAGCAAAACACTGCTGTGGAGATTACAAAGGGAAGAGAGAATCCTTCCAATGCAGTAGATACTGACAGCTGGCTGAGAGCAGAACAAATAATATGAAACCCAATATAGTTTAAAGGGAAAAGCAGATTACAATTTGTACTTGCTGGGGGTTAATTCATGTGTCTATATCTACTCCCTCAAATAATAGGAGTCCCCATACTTTCCGAAGTGTTAGACGCCTTTTAGAATGTTCAAATACGGTATATTTCGCCGAGTAGGAAAATCCGACACAATTTTTGCATGAGAGCCAAACAAAGATTGTCTACCACATCAATCAGTGTGCGGCTCCAGTTCAGGCATTGTCGGGTTCACTGCTAAACGGCTCTGAAGAGAACAGAGAACTTTTACAAATAGGAACACAATGAGCTCCTGCAAATAGTCAATCATGATCAGATATGAGCCGAGCTGCTGGTTCACATTATTATTGTACAATGAAATAACTCTGGCTGTTAGTTTGGAGATATCTGCGTTTCCAAAGATCCCCCTCATTGCCTTTACTGGACTGTAGTGTGCTTTGGCATCCCATCAATATTCAGAAACAATGGAAAGTCACGTACCCGGGTATGAAGTGCAGCATACTTAGCAAAAAGTAAATGACCCAGCAAAAATGACGGGTACAATCATCAATTTATTTTGATTCCTTAAAATCCACAACAAGATTCTCGATACTTTCCGGATGCTTTTGGCTCTTGGTCATAGTGTCACTACGGAAACGCTTAAAGCGTAATTGCATTTTCCGGCGACTATTCACAATATTCTACCATGTGTATATAGATGGGAAATACCACAATTTCTGGTCATTATATGACTTTCATCTTTCATTTTCCACTAGTCTTCTCCTAAACAGACTGTATCTCCAATTTTCAGTCTTCCCTGAGCTTTTGGATGGAGACTAGCTGCTATGATGTGTTCTATGCACTGCACATAGAGAAAACAGCAGATTCTGCTCTATAGCAAACCGTCACAAGTAACAGTATCATGGAGGAAATTATACAGATGTCCTACACAGTGTTGTAGATCTGATTTTAGTAGCTGTAACACAGTAAACCACTTACTGTTAGCAGCAGCACAGCTGAGTCTCTCCTCCTCTACAATGGAAGAGAAGAAAATGAAACCATGACAGTCTATTAGGTGCAAAAAAATCCAACGTAGTTTTTTTTATTACTGCATCTACAGTCAAAAATGGAGCAATGAAAGACTACTTTGGAGATTTTTTGCACCCGATATGCTATCACGGTTTCTTTTTCTTCTCTTAGATGCGAGCTCTGTGGATTCTAGTTTTTAGTGATTATTAGAGATGAGCGAGCGTACTCGTCCGAGCTTGATACTCATTCGAGTATTAGGGTACTCGAGATGCTCGTTACTCAAGACGAGCACCACGAGGTGTTCAAGTCACTTTCATTTTCTTCCCAGAAAATTTTGCGCCGTTTTCTGGCCAATAGTAACACAGGGAAGGCATTACAATTTCCTCCTGTGAAGTTCCAGCCCTATCCCACCCCCCTGCAGTGAGTGGCTGGGGAGATCAGATGCCACCCGAGTATATAAACTGGGCCCGCCCGCGGCTAGCCACAGATGCACCCTGAGAGACATTAGGGAAAGTGCCGTCTTGCTGTAGCTGCTATAGGGAGAGTGTTAGGCTGTTATTCTTCGTCTTCAAGAACCCCAACGGTCCTTCTTAGGTCCACATCTGACCGTGTGCAGTACTGTTGAGGCTGCTTTTAGCAGTTTTGCAAATTGTTTTTTTTTGTATATCGGGCGTGGAGACCATAGCGTCCTCAGTCTGCAGTCATTTTACTGAGTATAGGGGCAGTACTGGTGAGGCAGGGACAGTGGTACAGGGAAAGAGGTATACTGGCTATATAGGCAGTGGGCTTTTTCAAAAAAATTGGGAAAAAATACTATATTTGGGCTGCCTGTGACCATCTTCAGTTTACTGCGTGTCCGCTGGGGGTAGTAGTCGCTAATTAATACCCAGCCTTGCGCATAATTTTGTTCTGGCTGCACAGTGCTTTCAATAACCACAGTCATCCTCCAACAGGGAAATCCATATACAGGCTATATAGGCAGTGGGCTTTTTCCCCAGAATTGGGAAAAAATACAATATTTGGGCTGCCTGTGACCGTCTTCAGTTTACTGCGTGTCTGCTGGGGGTAGTAGTCGCTAATTAATACCCAGCCTTGCGCATAATTTTGTTCTGGCTGCACTGTGCTTTCAATAACCACAGTCATCCTCCAACAGGGAAATCCATATACAGGCTATATAGGCAGTGGGCTTTTTCCCCAAATTTGGGAAAAAATACTATATTTGGGCTGCGTGTGACCGTCTTCAGTTTACTGCGTGTCTGCTGGGGGTAGTAGTCACTAATTAATACCCAGCTAAGCGTTACAGCAGGCTTGCGCATAATTGTTTCCTGGCTCTGCTGTGTCCGTTACATGATCGCAGTCATCCTGCCAGAGGGAAAGAGTATACATATATACGCTGCATACGGTGTCTGTCTGGTTTTTCACCTCACCATTTTAAAAAATTGAAGCAAAATACTTAAGGCCTACCACTGGCCTTTGGCCACTTGACTGGTTCTGCGCTGTGAATTTCAGTAGCTCAGTCATACGCACCTAGGTCTCACTACAGGCTTGCGCATAATTGTTTCCTGGCTCTGCTGTGCGCTCCGTAAGCGAAGTCAGCCTCCAACCACAGGCCAATAAGCGGCACATTTAATTACAGCGTTCTGTTTCTGCTCTACTCGTAATACACCATGCTGAGGGGTAGGGGTAGGCCTAGAGGACGTGGACGCGGGCGAGGACGCGGAGGCCCAAGTCAGGGTGTGGGCACAGGCCGAGCTCCTGGTCAAGGTGTATCACAGCCGACTGCTGCGGGATTAGGAGAGAGGCAAGTTTCTGGGGTCCCCAGATTCATCTCACAATTAATGGGTCCACGCGGTAGACCTTTATTAGAAACTGAGCAGTGTGAGCAGGTCCTGTCGTGGATGGCAGAAAGTGCATCCAGCAATCTATTGACCACCCAGTCTTCTACGCCGTCCACAGCTGCAACTCTGAATCCTCTGGCTGCTGCTCCTCCTTCCTCCCAGCCTCCTCACTCCATGAAAATGACACATTCTGAGGAGCAGGCAGACTCCCAGGAACTGTTCTCGGGCCCCTGCCCAGATTGGGCAGCAATGGTTCCTCTCCCACCGGAGGAGTTTGTCGTGACAGATGCCCAACCTTTGGAAAGTTCCCTGGGTCCGGGGGATGAGGCTGGGTACTTTCGGCAACTGTCTCAAGAGCTTTCAGTGGGTGAGGAGGACGATGACGATGAGACACAGTTGTCTATCAGTGAGGTAGTAG
The DNA here is from genome assembly GCF_035609145.1 of Eleutherodactylus coqui. Classification (NCBI taxonomy): domain Eukaryota; kingdom Metazoa; phylum Chordata; class Amphibia; order Anura; family Eleutherodactylidae; genus Eleutherodactylus; species Eleutherodactylus coqui. Next base: position 1,210,347 of record NW_027101742.1, on the reverse strand, counting down.
TAAGGGCAGTAAGTCCCAGGGAGGAGCGCACAGAGGATTCGGAGGAAGAGCCGCTGGACGATGAGGTGACTGACTACAACTGGTGTGATAAGCCAACTGAGGACCGGTCTTCAGAGGGGGAGGCAATTGTAGCCGCAGCACAGGTTGGAAGAGGCAGTGGGGTGGCCAGGGGTAGAGGCAGGGCCAGACCGAATAATCCACCAACTGTTTCCCAAAGCGCCCCCTCACGCCATGCCACCCTGCAGAGGCCGAGGTGCTCAAAGGTGTGGCAGTTTTTCACTGAGCGTGCAGACAACCGACAAACTGTGGTGTGCAAGGTTTGTCGCGCCAAGATCAGTCGGGGAGCCACCACCAACAGCCTCACCACCACCAGCATGCGCAGGCATATGATGGCCAAGCACCCCACAAGGTGGGACGAAGGCCGTTCACCGCCTCCGGTTTGCACCACTGCCTCTCCCCCTGTGCCCCAACCTGCCACTGAGATCCAAACCCCCTCTCAGGACACAGGCACGACCATCTCCCGGCCTGCACCCACACCCTCACCTCCGCTGTCCTCGGCCCCATCCAGCAATGTCTCTCAGCGCAGCGTCCAGCCGTCGCTAGCGCAACTGTTTGAGCGCAAGCGCAAGTACGCCGCCACGCACCCTCACGCTCAAGCGTTAAACGTGCACATAGCCAGATTGATCAGCCTGGAGATGCTGCCGTATAGGCTTGTGGAACGGAGGCTTTCAAAAACATGATGGTGGCGGCGGCCCCGCGCTACTCGGTTCCCAGTCGCCACTACTTTTCCCGATGTGCCGTCCCAGCCCTGCACGACCACGTCTCCCGCAACATTGTACACGCCCTCACCAACGCGGTTACTGGCAAGGTCCACTTAACAACGGACACGTGGACAAGCACAGGCGGGCAGGGCCACTATATCTCCCTGACGGCACATTGGGTGAATTTAGTGGAGGCTGGGACCGAGTCAGAGCCTGGGACCGCTCACGTCCTACCCACCCCCAGAATTGCGGGCCCCAGCTCGGTGCTGGTATCTGCGGCGGTGTATGCTTCCTCCACTAAACCACCCTCCTCCTCCTCCTCCTCTTCCTATGCAACCTCTGTCTCGCAATCGAGATGTGTCAGCAGCAGCACGTCGCCAGCAGTTGGTGTCGCGCGGCGTGGCAGCACAGCGGTGGGCAAGCGTCAGCAGGCTGTGCTGAAACTACTCAGCTTAGGAGAGAAGAGGCACACGGCCCACGAACTGCTGCAGGATCTGACAGAGCAGACCGACCGCTGACTTTCGCCGCTGAGCCTCCAACCGGGCATGGTCGTGTGTGACAACGGCCGTAACCTGGTGGCGGCTCTGCAGCTCGGCAGCCTCACGCACGTGCCATGCCTGGCCCACGTCTTTAACTTGGTGGTTCAGCGCTTTCTGAAAAGCTACCCACGCTTGTCAGACCTGCTCGGAAAGGTGCGCCGGGTCAGCGCACATTTCCGCAAGTCCAACATGGACGCAGCCACCCTGCAACATCGGTTTAATCTGCCAGTGCACCGACTGCTGTGCGACGTGCCCACACGGTGGAACTCAACGCTCCACATGTTGGCCAGGCTCTATGAGCAGCGTAGAGCTATAGTGGAATACCAACTCCAACATGGGCGGCGTAGTGGGATTCAGCCTCCTCAATTCTTTACAGAAGAGTGGGCCTGGTTGGCAGACATCTGCCAGGTCCTTGGAAACTTTGAGGAGTCTACCCAGATGGTGAGCGGCGATGCTGCAATCATTAGCGTCACCATTCCTCTGCTATGCCTCTTGAGAAGTTCCGTGCAAAGCATAAAGGCAGACGCTTTGCGCTCGGAAACGGAGGCGGGGGAAGACAGTATGTCGCTGGATAGTCAGAGCACCCTCATTTCTATATCTCAGCGCATTTTGGAGGAGGAGGAGGAGGAGGGGGAGGAGCATGAGGAGGAGGGGGAAGAGACAGCTTGGCCCACTGCTTAGGGTACCCATGCTGCTTGGCTGTCATCCTTTCAGCGTGTATGGCCTGAGGAGGAGGAGGAGGATCCTGAAAGTGATCTTCCTAGTGAGGACAGCCATGTGTTGCGTACAGGTACCCTGGCACACATGGCTGACTTCATGTTAGGATGCCTTTCTCGTGACCCTCGCATTACACGCATTCTGGCCACTACGGATTACTGGGTGTACACACTGCTCGACCCACGGTATAAGGAGAACCTTTCCACTCTCATACCCGAAGAGGAAAGAGGTTCGAGAGTGATGCTATACCACAGGACCCTGGCGGACAAACTGATGGTAAAATTCACATCCGACAGCGCTAGTGGCAGAAGGCGCAGTTCCGAGGGCCAGGTAGCAGGGGAGGCGCGGAGATCAGGCAGCATGTACAGCGCAGGCAGGGGAACACTCTCCAAGGCCTTTGCCAGCTTTATGGCTCCCCAGCAAGACTGTGTCACCGCTCCCCAGTCAAGGCTGAGTCGGCGGGAGCTCTGTAAAAGGATGGTGAGGGAGTACGTAGCCGATCGCACGACCGTCCTCCGTGACGCCTCTGCTCCGTACAACTACTGGGTGTCAAAGCTGGACACGTGGCCTGAACTCGCGCTATATGCCCTGGAGGTGCTTGCTTGCCCTGCGGCTAGCATCTTGTCAGAGAGGGTGTTTAGTGCGGCTGGGGGAATCATCACGGATAAGCGTACCCGCCTGTCAACCGACAGTGCCGACAGGCTTACACTCATAAAGATGAACAAAGCCTGGATTTCCCCAGACTTCTCTTCTCCACCAGCGGACAGCAGCGGTACCTAAACAATACGTAGGCTGCACCCGCGGATGGAAGCATCGTTCTCTATGACCATAAAAAACGGGGATCTTTTGGCTTCATCAATATGTGTATTATATTCATCCTCCTCCTCCTGAAACCTCACGTAATCACGGCGAACGGGCAATTTTTCTTAGGCCCACAAGGCTCAAGTCATATTACTTTTGTAAACCATGTTTATACATTTCAATTCTCATTAAAGCGTTGAAACTTGCACCTGAACCAATTTTTATTTTAACTGGGCTGCCTCCAGGCCTAGTTACAAATTAAGCCACAGTAACCAAAGAGATTAATGTGTTTCACCTGCCCTCTTGGTTGGGCATGGGCAATTTTTCTGAGGTACATTAGTACTGTTGGTACACCAATTTTTTTGGGCCCTCGCCTACAGTGTAATCCTAGTAATTTTTATGGGCTTCGCCTGCACTCATGGTACAGCAAGGTGTGTGGGGTTGGCCTTCACTTTTGCTACATAAATGTAACTGGGGCCTTGTCTATACTGCAACTACTGAAATGTGAAAGAGACTGTTATCTCCCTAAACTGCTGCAATGGGAATGTTACTGTGGCCTGTCTTGATTGCTACTACTACTGAAATGGAACTAATACTGTGCCCCCCCTATACTGCTGCTTCGGAATTGTTACTGGGGCCTGTCTAGACTGCTACTACTACTGAAATGGAACTAATACTGTGCTCCCTCTATACTGCTGCTAGTGATATGTTATTGGGGCCTGTCCAGACTGCTACTACTACTGAAATGGAACTAATACTGTGCTCCCCCTATACTGCTTCTAGTGATATGTTACTGGGGCCTGTCCAGACTGCTACTACTACTGAAATGGAACTAATACTGTGCTCCCCCTATACTGCTGCTAGTGATATGTTACTGGGGCCTGTCCCTAATGCTACCGCTGAAATGTTACTAATTCTGGGCTCTGCCTATACCGCTGCTAATGCTATGTCACTGGGGTGTGGAAACGGAGGCTTCCCAAAGACATGATGGCGGCGAGGCCATTTCCCACCAACGCGGTTACTGTTAAGGTGCATATAACCACGGACACGTGGAGAGGACACGTAGTGCCTCAAAAACATCCCCCTCCTCCTCCAACAATGAAAACATTCTTGGCAAATACCTTTGCATTGGTCCGTCTGGTGGCAGTCCAAGAATTTCACCTTTAACGACACAAGAGAGCCCCCCCACCATCCCCCCGCCACGGCCCACTTAATCCTGGCCACATTCTGAAAACCAACTAAATAAAACCGCGCTACTAGGTCCGCAGTCGCGACCACATTCCCACCAACGCGGTTACTGTTAAGGTACATATTACCAGTCTGACTGGGGCATGCACTGTGGGCCGAAGCCCACCTGTATTGTATGTGACGTTAGCTCTGCTGAGCAGGGCACTGCAATGGGATACATTTATGTACCGCCGGTGGGTTCCAGGGAGCCACCCATGCTTTGGGTCCACACGGACTTCACATTAGGGATTTGTACCTGCCTTTGTATTAAAAACCCCGGTCAGACTGGGGCATGCAGTGTGGGCCAAAGCCCACCTGCATTTAATCTGATGTTACCTCAGCTGTGCTGGGCAATGCAATGGGATTTATTTATGTAACGCCCGTGGCTTCCTGGGACCCACCCATGCTGTCGGTCCACATGGAGTTGTACCTGCCTGTGACTTCTTAAAAAGAACCCCAGTCTGACTGGGGCATGCAGTGTGGGCCGAAGCCCAGCTGTATTTAATCTGACGTTAGCTCTACTATCCGGGGCACTGCATTGGGACAAACTACAGGAGCAATACAGCGCTAATGAGACGTGCACAGCTACGCTAGCATTAGAGTCCGCTGTAGGCACGCGATTGCTGAGGGTTTGTGCAGAGGCCTATGTCCTGGGTGCAGTGAAAGTCCGCTTCCAGCCTAGGATTGCTGAATCTGTGGGCCGAGGCTTATGCCGTGGGCGGGTGCAAGTCTGCCATGTTTGGCCGCTCAGATTAATTTTTCGTTCATGTCTTGGGTTTCCTAGGACCCACCTATGCTGTTGGTGCAAACTTAGTTCCCATTGCGGTGTTTGACCACAAAGGCACTGACTGACTTGGGTAGGGGGCAGAGGGCAAAGTGTGGATTGAGCTATGCGACACCTTGACAGATTGAATACTGTGTGGCACATGGATTCCCCATTGCTATGCCCACGTTTGCAGCTCCTGACGGAGGTGGCACAGGATTGGATGTCTCATTGCTTCTGTACAGCATTGTGGGCTATCGCCCCGCCCCTTTTAAAGAGGGTCGCTGCCTGGCCCTGCCAACCCTCTGCAGTGTGTGCCTCCGGTTCCTCCTCATGGCAGACGCACTTATAAATAGACATGAGGGTGGTGTGGCTATGAGGCCAGCGTGTGGCATGAGTGCAGCCGAAGGCTGCGCAGGGACACTTTGGTGTGCGCTGTGGACACTGGGTCGTGCGGGGGGGGGGGGGGGGCGGGGTTGGGGAGCATGTAACCCAGGAGAAGTGGCAGCGGAGTGTCATGCAGGCAGTGATTGTGCTTTGTTGGAGGTAGTGTGGTGCTTAGCTAAGGTGTGCCTTGCTAATGAGGGTTTTTGAGAAATAAAAATTGTTGGGGGGGGGGACACTCTTGCCGCTATTGTGGCTTAATAGTGGGACCTGGGAACTTGAGATGCAGCTCAACATGTAGCCCCTCGCCTGCCCTATCCGTTGCTGTGTCCTTCCCATCACTTTCTTGAATTTCCCAGATTTTCACAAATGAAAACCTTAGCGAGCATCGGCGATATACAAAACTGCTCGAGTCGCCCGTTGACTTCAATAGGGTTCGTTACTCGGAACGAACCCTTGAGCATCACGGGAAGTTCGACTCGAGTAACGAGCACCCGAGCATTTTGGTGCTTGCTCATCTCTAGTGATTATGCATTTATTTGCCCAATTTCTGTGTGCAAATGGTTGTGTTGCTGGTATAAATTTATTTTTAGGGTGCCTGGTCAGGGGTGTAGCAATATCCCTCAGCAGATCTCCACCGCGGGAGCCGCCGCCTGGGAGCAGGAGACAGCTGACGATTCCCTGCACTGAGCTTATCTGACAGATGGGCTCACCGCTGAGAATCGCGGCAAATCGCAGCATCCTGCAATCTGAATCCCACGAGCGGAGAATCGCTATGATTTTCCGCTTGTGGATACAGCGGCTGTGCTTTCCATAGCAATGCTATGGAAAGCTTCAGACAGCGTGATTCACCAGCGATTTATCGCTGGCGGAATCACGCCCGTAGACATGCAGCCTTATTGTACTCCTACAACAGCATGTTTGTGTGACTCTCTCTGCTTTTGTCTCTCCTGCTCCTCTCTACCTAGACTTCTATGGGCAGCATGAGATAACACTCACCTGCACTTTCATCTTGTTTTCTCTGTTTCTAGAGATAGATTGGACAACAGGCAGTGGACAGAAAATTAGAAGGAAGGGAGACCCCTAGCAGCCAGCACTTTAGAGTTAGTTTTCAAAACCCAAAAATTGCAGTGCTATTTACTTGATAGATCCGCTTATTTTTGGTTTAGGATACGTCTACTTGAAGAATAAATCTCAGGATGTGCAGATACCTTCATACAATCTTAGTGTCTATTAGAATAATCCAATGGTCTTACCCAGGAGGTTTACAGCCTTCAATGCCAGGACCCGTACACCTGTCAAAAGAAGAATAAAACTATTTTCACATAAGCATTTACATTTTGCACCCTTACATCTCAGAGTTGTAGGCATTGAATCTAAACTGGAGCAGAGAACGGTACTGGAAGGTACAAGTAACATGGCCAGGATGTTCCATTAGAGTGCCATATTTTGATAACTGTAGCCGGCAGCGGGGTAAAAACAGTGTAATGTCATTATTTTTCTTCTCTCTAACATACCCCCTAATATACCAAATATTTATATTTTTAAAAAAAAGCAAGACGGGGGTGTACAAACAAATCCCGACAACCAGACCCAAAACGTAAAAAGCTACGATTTGGCACTATGTCAGTGCTGGCTCTTGCCATCACACACCTCTACACTGGGTCAGATTTGCCCTGAACTAGCTTGCCCCATGTGTCCATTTATACTATGCAAGAAAAGACCCCTTTTAGTTTTCCCCTCACGTCTTTATTAACATTGCAGTAATGTTGTAGCAAGGCCCATTTAAAGTTCACATATTCTTAGCAGATGGACATCAGCCGGAGCCTCTATTTTAATGGGTAGCTCTTTGGGTAGCCTCTATATTGTGTACTGTAGGCCTTTAAGGATGGACAGCTACCCATTTTAGGGAAAGATACATAATCAAACCATTATCTACAGTGTAACTGCTCATTATGAACATGTCAGTAGATGGCAGCACAAATCAAAAAAAGGAAATGCAATGAATTAATTCTTCTATAGACGTATATTAGATCTGCCTTATTAACATGATAGAACTAGTGAAATATCCCATAATCCCCAAAGGTATTAGTGGTTTATATTATCACAGAGCTATGAAAATCAAATGTTCACATTGGAACTGTAAAGCTTTTGGGTCTCAGTGCAAAAACCATGTGCGGTTTATTTATAATATGAGTGTTTGGGGAAGAATGCACCAGGGTCTGATTGTGACAGCTACCTCCGTACCCCTGCAGTTATGCCCCTGGTTCCTGTAATTGCATTCACATCCTCTTTTTGGCAGGGGGGTTTATTTTTGTATTTTGCATTGCATTTTTTAGACAAGTCTTTAACAGAGACTTTTCAATGTATTCAGTCTGTAACCTGTTTTTCACGGCGTTTAGCCAGTATACTTAAGAAGCCTATGGAAAAAAATGCCATAAAAAGGGCCATATCTAGAACAAGCTGTGTTGATCCAAAAAAGTTATGAAAAAGACCGCCAAAAAGACACACAAAAAAAGTGCTTTTCATATTTCCCTATTGACTTTATCTAGTAGCTACACAAAATAACGCACCATAAAAAACAAACAGAAAAGACATGAAGAATGGCACAAAAAGTATGAAAATGCAGTGTGTGAAAGCAGATTTTTTTGCTATATTTTAACATTCACCATGTGAAACACAGTTTATAGGTATAATAAAAATCTAGCTAGCCATGTGGCCAAGTTTACAACTCAAGTAACATTTCCTGCTGTAGTAAATAGAATAGCCGGTAAATTCAAATTCTTCAATTTTTCTCTTCTGCCAAGTAGCATTAATTCTGTTTAGTCATTTCTTAGTTATATCTGTTTCAGGGAAAGCAGCGTGATGGCCACATGGGATACTATATGGTTTTTAAGAGAGTTGAACTACAAATTTGGCCAGTTATGTAGTGGATTCGAGCCATGTGTCATTCTGTAACTGGGCACTCTTGACTTTCTGGAGCCGCTGCAGGCTGGGTAAAATCCCTGAGTTAACTATAATGGTGACCATATTGGTTGTTACTCTGCTTTCCCAGAAATTAAAATACATTGCTAACATCGATTCTTAGCAACCTCACAATGCAGCTCAAATATTCAGATTTGGTAGCTTTATTTTTTTTTTGTCCCAAAAGTTAGCAAGGGCTGCGCACACTCCATCTATCATTTGCATATTTCCCAGAGTAGCATGGATGGCCTTATAAGTCTTCTCATATACCTAGGTGCTCTCCCTAAGGGGAAACAATACCCTTCCAGACCCACGTCTAAAGGCCACTCACTAGTCAAGCAAAAAAGTCTACTGTACAGTGATGTGGGGGAATCAGCCCAAAACAGCTGTCTGTGTATGGTTATCCTGGCTTTGGCTCACAATTTCCAGTCATTGTTATAAGGCTTGTTTAAAAAGTTTGACAGTAACTTGCAGGAATGCCGCCATCCAGTTGGTGGTGCTGCAGAGGTCTTGTTTCATATTTCCAATAGCGAAAAGTAGCATTTTGCAGCACAAAAGCCCTCTACTTTTTCACGCCAGAATTCTAGAGCAAGCGAATTTATAAACTATTTGAAAAGTAGTTTCAATTGTCATTTTTAGATGCAATTTTTAGATACAGGCGAGTGCAATTCTTTTTGAGGAATCACCCAAAAATAGGGCATGCAGTGATTTTCTCACTGCGAGAGAAAAACCGTTCATGTGAATAAACACATTGAAATGAATGGGTTATTTTCACGTGCGACTTCCGTCCATATCGCTATCGGATGGACCTCGCATGTGTATGAAAATCACCCGTGTGAATGCAGCCTAACAAGGTTGGTTATAAATGTGTACATGACCTTTAAAGTGCAACATTCCTAATATAGGGGAAAAGAATAAAGATAAGAGATGTTGATGATGATGTTCTGCACGCAGTAACCTGCATCCCTTATCTACACAAGGCATTGCATCGGCTGTAGGAAATCTAGACAGGGATAATAAAAATGCTCCATAATTAATAGTTGAGCTTTTTCCGAGGCTCTGCTTAGACTTACCCCGTCTTACACTCCATGCTACAGAACTGGCAGACTCCAGCCTTATCAGGATACTTTGGATATAAGTTACTACTGTCACCATAATAAGCCGGCAGGCAGCTTCTCACGCAGGTTTCCTCATCGATGTAATGAGCACATTTGGTGCACTGATTTGCCTCCTATAAAAACAGGAACAAATTAAAAGTAATAAATACTGGAGACTTTGGTCAAGAAACAACTCTTGTACAATTATTAAAAGACCCCGGTCCATTTCTGAATGATGGAGCAACAGTAGACGTCTCAAGAATGTGGAGATCTGGTGGTGAGTCCGTTGCTTAACGCTACCCTCCGGTTGTACTGGGAACAGAGGTATGGTCTTCTCTGCTGAAGCCCCTCTGATCTGTCACGTCTGGGTCTCGTTTTTGGGTGCCCATGATGGCTGATGCAAACCTCAGACTACCTAATCCCCACAATGCATTGGTAGAGTTAGACTACTAATACCTTATACCTGCTCTCTGATTGGTCAGCACTGCTCACATGATCAGTGCTGGCCAATCACAGAGCAGTGCACAGTGTACATTAGGTAGCATTAGGTACATTCATCATTACACTCTTGGATTACTCCCAGAGTAGTCCATGATATCACAGAATGAATCATGTGACCTGCTGGACTGCTCATGCTCCAGCGGATGCAATGATGAAACAATCAAGCACCAGCAGCCAGATTGCACATCATGTGACCATAAGTTTGAAGCAGATGTTATAGATCCGGAGGAGCCGAGCAGATTGATATGTAGTTCTATGGGGAAAAGATTCAGTAGAACTTGTATTTTATTCATTTATATCTCTGCTCATTCTGAGCTGCGGTGAAGTGAGCGGTCCTATCAGTGATTGACAGCTATCTGTGTATGACTGTACATACAGGGAAGGCTGTCAGTCACTGCTAGCTCCACCCATTGGACTGCTCAGCTCAAAGAGACCAAAGGTTTAAATGAATAAGACACAAGAATCTTTCCCCATAAATCTATATATCAGCCTGCCCGGCTCCTCCTGCTCTGCAGTGAACCAACAAAATATTTTAACTTCTCCAGGCTTCTATCATTAGTCTACAGATGCTTCTAAATAATCAAGAAACAGAGAAATGGCTTCTGACTGCTACATCTGTGCTGCTTCTGCATCCATTTTAATGCTGCACGGAATAAATTAGAAAAGAGATTTTTCACTGGGTGCCGCCATTTAATGCTCTGTTTTCAGCCCTGCTTTTGCATGAAGCACAGCTAGCACACTCCAAGTATGCTCTGTGGAGTGTGCTCCAGTAATGATGAACAGCCAGAGCATGTGCTCCAGAGATGCTGGCAATGTTGAACAGCCAATGGAAAATTGCACTGGCCATCTTGGACAACTGACAAGAGGATGACAAACGGAAGGTTGAGAGAGTCATCGGCAGAGAAGAATGACAGCAGGTAAAATACCCTATTCCCCCCCGAGGAGTCATGGAGGAGAGCTTATATTCTAACACACAAAGCCACCATCTCGAGTAAATTACAGGAATTAAACTATAAGATCCTGACAAGGTGGTACAGAACCCCCGCGGGGCTTGCCAGAGCCTTCCCACAATATTCAGATGTCTGCTGGAGATGCTTAAAAGAGAAAGGTACGTTCATTCATATTTGGTGGTCGTGCCCGATGATCTGCCCCCTTTGGCAAGAGGTCGGCGAGCTCTATGCATGGACGAGTAGACAAAATATAAAACTATCCCCAGAAATAGCACTTCTGTCGATGTTCCCTGGTCCTTTGACACAAGTCAAAAAATCACTACTACGATTTTTTGTCATAGCCGTACGCCAAATAATTCCCAGGAAATGGAAATCCCCATCGCCCCCCACAAGGGTGATGTGGATCGAAGCGATAGATTACATCCAGCATATGGAAGAAATATGTGCAAAGGACGAGAGAAGGCACAGCAACTTCCTGACAACCTGGTCCATGTGGATTATGCTCCGTAACACACCAGAGTTGGCATCCTGGGTTACAAGTGGCATTATTCCCCAAAGACAAACCCAATCAGCCCATCAAAATTAAGTCTTAAAAAACACTTGATGGTTACTTCAATGGTTAATAGGTCGGACCCCCTTTACTCATACCACCTCTCCCCTTCTTATCCTTCCCTCTTCCTTTTTTTTTTTTTTTTTTTTTTTTTCCCTTTTTCCTATCCCCCCCCCCTTTTCTTCTCCAATTCTAAATAACTGCTGTTTTGTTTGTTTTTTGTTTTTGTTTGTTTTTCATAGATGGTTAAAACCAAGAAAACAATACCAAGATAAGTTTGTTCATTTATTTGGTTTAAGATCTTGGCATACAAAGTTGACATAAAATAGTAACGTGATATTACCTGGCAATATTTGATGACATTTAATGTTAAATGCATAATTTTCTATATAAATAAAAACACATTTTGAACCATAAAATACCCTATTCCCTTCAGTTCAGGTACAGATTTGTGTCCCAAAACCGGAGGGTCGCTTTGATAAATTTCCATTGTCATAAACTTATTTTGAGGTTTCAGCAGTAATACTATAGTCTTGATAAGGATCATAGAGGATGCAGTGGTCGGACCTCCACCAATGATAACTTATTATGGTAGGACAACCCCTCTATAGTATAGTATCGTCTACACCTTCCAATAGCCTATAGACCTAGAATAAAACAATATACCCTAGACGGGAGGGAGCTGTAGCCTCTCTCCACAATGTTCAGGTGAGGTTCACAAGAGGTGTAGCGGTGTCGGCCTGTATGTAACATGCTGCAGTAGCGGAGCTAAAGGCTCTTGGGCCCGGGTGCAAAAGTTTATCTTGGGGCCCCCCAACTTCTCTTAACCCCTTAACACAGAGTTGTAACTTGAAATTCTTGGGCCCCAATGCAAATCCTGTAATAGGGACCCCAACTATAATGCTTTATTCATAGTACTGGGCTCCTTATATGGAGAGGAGAGGCCTTATGGGTCCCGTAGGGCTCCTGGGCCCGGGTGCAACTGCATCCCCTATAGTTATACCAGTGACATGCTGTAAAAGGGAGGAGATTGCCAGCACATCAGGACTAACCCACTCAGCAAATTATTTTCATCCACAGAATCGATAGGTTTAATTGCGGAGGACAAGGAGGCAAAATATGCTGGTGGTGAGTCTGGATGCCGCTATATCTAGGGGTGCTGTGACTGTCACTATATTTGGGGGTGTCATGCTGTCAAATTCTTGACGCCACTGCCTTGAGGGAGATGCTGACTAACGAGGCCCTTCTCATCCACTGCTCATGTATCTTATTCACAATGAGGGGCCTTCTTTACAGCTGCTGGTCATAATGCTGACACTCTAATAACTACATATCTCCACTATTCTCCCAAGCATATAGGCTAAAAATTTCCATTTTTTAAATATAATGCATTGAATGTTATTGTGATGCTCACATTGGGTTAATTTGGAGCTATTTTTGAAACTGTCTTTTTTTCAACTCTATGGAGTATATAGGTTAGACACTGCGTGGCCGACACCACATCTAATGTACATCTACAATTCTTTTTTTGGAATGATCGGTAGACTTCAATTAAAATTACGGCCTTTTTATATTTATTATTTTTTTGCAAGAAAAAGTCAACTGTTCTTATTTTACAAATATTAGAAGATACATTTTTATACCTTTATAAAAAAAAATAGCAAATTCCAAATCCCGTCATATCATAATGCTAACTAAAGCCCTGAAGTAGTTAATACTGCTGACCGTGATCTGACACACGGCGATACAGATAATGCTTTAAACATCTGCTGGTTCATATCTGGCCAGATGTTTGTCTTCAGCCTTACATTCAAGCTTAGAACTGGGTTGCATCTGAGGCAATATGTAACAGTATCCAGTTCCTGCCTTGATTTAATACTTCCCATTGATGAACACTGCTGCCTTATCAACTTCCGAGAAAAGACACAAAAAGCAATCAGAAGAGTGTTTCAAGGATGAGATAGCAGAGGGTTCACCAGCATTCAGATGCCGAAACATCAATGTTTCTTATTGTAGTTAACCAGTTACATGATGAGCACTTCCCTGTTTCCCTGAAAATAAGGCCTACTTTTGGCCTACTATTTGGATTGAAATATAAGCCCTACCCTGAAAATAAGCCCTAGTTACACTACCAGGCTTGGTCCAGGTCCCTCCCACTGCTCTCTAGAGGTTCAGCACAGTTCCCGCAGTCCTCACCGCTTGTACAACATCACTTCCTGGTTACAGGATTCATAAAACCCGCCTCCACGAAGCGATGGCTGTGATTGGTTCTTTGACTACTGCTTAGCCAATCAATGCAGCGCTGGATAAACCAATAACAGCCATCACATTGGTTCATCCAGTGATGCATTAATTTGCTAAGCAGTGGTCGAAGAACCAATCACAGCCATCGCTTCCTGGAGGCGTGATTTATGAATCACGTAACTAGGAAGTGATGTATGAACAGCCGAGGACTGCGGAAAGCTCATGTGAGCTGTGGAGAGCAGCGGGAGGGTCGTGGACTGAGCCTGCTAGGTAAGCATAATACGACATCCCCTGAAAATAAGACCTACTGCCTCTTTTGGGGCAAAAAATAATATAAGACAGGGTCTTATTTTGGGAGAAACACAGTATTACTGTATGCTATCTAGAAAACCATCAATCATAAAAAGGTCATATGCAACAAAAAAAGACTTGTCAGAATTGTGTAGATGCTGGAAAACAGCAGTTTATCAGAAATTGAGGGAGCAATTAAGCATCACAGTATAGCTCCAAGCCACATAAACTGCTGGGCTACCGGTTTGTTTGGAAGCACAAGCAATTGTAAATCAATTTCACCTGCAAGTGAAAGTGACAACCGATGCAATAGAGAGGCAACAACAAGACAGCTCCAAAGAGGGATTGTTTTTGCAGGTGGTGGCCACAGACAATTACTCCCCCTTATCTTTCCTAACTAATTCTTCTCTAGTTTTGCCTTTTGCTAGTGTTTGCCCTGGCGCACTAGTTGTGATGTCATCCTGTGCCGACTTGTTAACATCCCTCTGTTGGTGTGGAGTTTGATTAGTCGATGGGGAGGTGATCTCCCCAGCCAACCAATCAACCCTTATTGTAGTATATATTCCGGCCCCTCCTCTCAGAAGGCGACGGTTATTCCTCCTCACATTGGAGTTCTGGTCTGGTCCACGTCCTCTTGGTGCTATCATTGTCTCAGGTAAGTCCCTGGTGTTCTTACTTGTTAACTGGAGTTATACATCTGCTTCTTAATGCTGTTGTGATACTTTATATTAGCATCTATCAATTGTCACCCTCTTTACCATCTAGGAATGGTCTAGGTCACATGTGTCAAACACAAGGCCCGCGGGCCGAATCCGGCCCGCTGCCTTGTGTTATGTGGCCCGCGGCGTGCCGACGGCCGCTCACCACTGTAGTGATTACCAGCTGGGGTGCCGCAGCTCCCCGCTGGTAATCACACTGACAGCGCTGATCCCTTCTCCCCTGAGTCCCCTGCTCTTCAGTTCCGCAGGAGAGGACTCAGGGAGGAAGCGTGCCGTGCTGCTCACTGATGTCAGTGCACACCCGGACGCATATGAACTTTTTCCACAAGACTTCTGCACTAGTCAGCAATTCCAGCAACCTGATTGGTTGTCTGGGTTGGCTGATTCCCCAAACAACCAATCAGGTTGCTGGAATTGCTCAATAGTGCAGAAGTCTTGTGGGAAAAGTTCATATGCCACCCGGGCTCAGCACCGTTCCTCCTCGGATCGTGGAGGTAAGCATATGGCTGGGGAAGGGGGAAGTTAATATTGCTGCTGGGGGGTGAGGGTTAATATTGTTGTTGCTGGGAGAAAGTTAATAATGCTGATTGCTGCCGGGGCTGAGGGAGTTAATATTGCTGGTGTGTTGGGGGGTGGGGGTTAAATTGTTGCTGGCAGGGGGTTAATATTGCTGCGGGGGTCGGGTGGGGTGGTAATATTGCTGGTGGGTTGGGAAGGGGAGGAGGGGGGGGGGTGTTAATATTGCTGCTGGGTGGGTGGGGGTTAATACTGTTGCTGGGAGGGGGTTAATATTGGTGCAGGGGGGAGGGGTTAATATTGCTGGTGGGGGTTAATGTTGCTGTGTGGGGGGGTTAATATTGTTGCTGGGAGTGGGTAATATTGCTGCTGGGAGGGAGTAATATTACTGTAGGGGTCGCTATTACTACTGGGGCCACTGTGGGGGTCGCTATTACTAACTGGTCTACTGTGGGGGTCAATATTTTTACTGGGGCCACTATCAGAGTCACTATTACTACTGCGACCACTATGGGGGTCACTATTAGGGCTCGTTCACACGGGCGTAATTGCATTTCAGGCGCACAAATACGCTACGTATTTGTGCAATCGAAAATCGCTTATGCCTGCGTATTTGGGCACGCAGAAAAGAACGCAGATGGGCCCCTGAGATGGTGCGCAAATATGCATTGAATACATAGGCTTCCTGCGCATTCACCACGTATTTGCGCGGCCCATTCACTTCAATGGCCTATTGGGGTGCGTAGTTTGAAACAAAATAGGTCATGCTGTGTGAGAATATACATTATGTGAATGAACTCCTTGACATCAATGGTTTCTATTCACTGTATATTATGTACGCAAATACGCTGGTGTGAACGAGCCCTTACTGTACTGTCTTACAATCGGCCCTTTGAAGTTCACCAAAAACCTGATGTGGCCCTCGGTGAAAATGAGTTTGACACCCCTGGTCTAGGTGGATTATTATATACATAAAAAATATATATACTGATGCCATGCTTCAACTAACAACCAAATAACCACAAAACATGAAAGAAGGTACATAAAGGCACCAAGCCATAAATAACAACGCCTTGTATGTAATAATTGTTAATAAGGACAGATATAAACACGAGTTATAACTCAGAAAACAAAATGAATATTAACAAAACTGACCGATGGGAAAAAAGGAAATCTTATGGGAAAACCCTGCCTGAGGGTGCATTCACACGAATGTATATTGGCTCGGTTTTCACGCCGAGCCGATATACGTTGTCCTCGTGTGCAGGGGGGGAGGATGGAAGAGCCAAGTGCAGGAACTGAGCTCCCGGCCCCCTCTCCGCCCCTCTGCACTATTTGTAATGGGAAGAGGCGGGGAGGGGGCGGGGCCAAGTGGCGAGTATTAGCCCCGCCCCGTCCCACCTTTCCCCATTGCAAATAGTGCAGAGGGGCGGAGAGGAGGCAGAGAGGGGGGCGGGAGCTCAGTTCCTGCACTTGGCTCTTCCATCCTCCCCCCCCTGCACACGAGGACAACGTATATCGGCTCGGCGTGAAAACCGAGCCGATATACGTTCGTGTGAACGCACCCTTAAAGTGGGGCGATCGCCCTGACTAGACTGGCCTCACGTTGGGAACCTGAGTCTACCTAGACTGCCAAATGAACACAGTAAAAGGAAAGAAGGTACGTAAAGGCACTCAAACGTCAAATACAAAATATAATTTATATGAATCCAATATTAAAATCATTAATGTTGGGATATGCAGAATAAAATCAGCACCACATGATTTTATATATATATATATATGTGTACAATTCATAATTATCAAATGCATACTCTCCTTCTATAATTACACCCTTTCCCAAAGAGTTCATTAGCCTCTTGACACTTTTGGGCTCAGGCGTAGCCGTGTCCTTGTCACTACTAGTACATGAGGCGCTACCTGCAGCCCAATCAGGTTGCACAGGTAGTCCTGCTCCACCAGGATGGCACATCCATACATTCCACTGCAAGAAGATTTGCTGTGTCTTCCAGCAAGTCTCAAGAGCAAGGAGCAGATATCAAGACATGGCCTTTTGCACAAGGAGAGCTAGACAGGGCTGTAGAAGGACATCCACCAAGCATCAGGACAGGAAACGGCTCCTTTGTGTGAGAATGAATAAGAAAAGCACTGGTTGTGTTCTGCCATCTTTCTAGCATAGCCATGAATCTCATCAAGCCTTCCTACATGTCTTACTTGGTTGTAGCACGGTCTGCCTCCCCTAGCCTCAATGGTTACCCTCTTCCCAAAAGTGAAGATGTATGCAGCATACTTAGGAGCTCCTACTATAATCACCAGTCAGCGGCATCTCAGACATCTACTCTATTGCTTCTCAATTCCATCATCTGAGAACAGTGAATGAAGTGATTGGAGTCACATTATCATATGGTTTGAGTTAGTAGAATCATGTTGGCCTCCATATGATAGGAGAGTCAAGGGAAACCTCATCATTTCATCTGCTTTACCCAATATAATATATAGACATACAGCTTAATGCGTTATTGAACTCTCTTCCAGCTCACTTCTCTTAGCACAACCCCATTGAGGCCAGATGTGAAATAATAAAAGAGAGTAATCAAAAACAGTTACCCGTCTCTTTTACTTCTCTCTTCCTTTAATCCCACCAACAAGACAGGAAGATTAAGCCTGCTTTTATGCGGGATGACTTGTTGGGCACAGATGCCCAACAGTCGCACAGCAATAACCATTCTAGGGCTTTTACACTGGAATGAGCATTGCTAATGAATGGAGAAGGTTGGGGATTGTCCTGGTCCACCCGCCTCCATTCACAGTAAAGCAGGCAGTCGTTCATAAGTGAACGACTGCCTCTTTACAAGGACCGTTCTGTAGTAGATTTGAAATTTCGACCCCTCCCTGATGCACGCTCATTGGTTGCCGAGTCTGCTGAACACACAGATATGTGCAAGCAGTCATTGAGTGAACATTCGTTGCTGTAAGACACCACAACACAGAGTTCCGTCGAACACCAAACTAGCGAGAGACTGTAGCAGCCAGTGTATCTTCAAGGGCTAAAACAAGCCAGAGACCGTAGCAGCAAGTGCTCTTTCGAAGACCAGCAGGGACTGTTCAGTAGAGGAGGGGTGTATTTGAAATTTCGACCCCTCCCCGATGCATGCTCATTGGTTGCCGAGTCTACTGAACACACAAATATGTACAAATGGTCTTCGAGTGAAGATTTGTTGCTACATGCAGAAACGGAAGCAAATGAATTCTCGTTCACTGTGGAGTCAGGGCATGCATTTACACTGAACACAAAATAAATGATAATTGTTTAGATTCTCCATGGATCGCAGGAATCCGAATGATACCAGCCCATGTGAAGGCCCCTAACTTCCCAGGAAATGTCACTTTCAGTTTTTCCCTTTTTTTGCTTACTTAAAGAATCATTTCACATTGGGTAGGAAACAAAGGATTGAAAACTAGAATAATATCACACGTCTCTGCCCTGGCTTAATGGGGTTACTGGAGATAACAAAAACATTGCTATCTTCTGGAACAGCACCACTCTTGGAGAAGGATATGGTTGGTATTGCAGCTTAGCCCTATTTTTAAGTGAAAGGGCCTGAGCTGTAATACCAAACAACAGGCCATGGGCATAAGTGGCGCAGTCTCTAGAAGAAAGCAGACATTTTAAAAATGTCTTACAATCCTTTTAATAAGATATGACGCAACTAGCAGGTGACTCCGGAGGATCTCCACACTCTTGGAGATGGGGACTTCCTCTCCCAGATAGAGTTATTCTTGAATTTAGCAGATGTTGTGATTGCATGTCAATAGACATAGACAAAACCTTTGCAATATGAGGACAGCTTCAGACAACCGTATTTGTACGTGTAAAATATATGTGTGCAATGCGCAGAGTATAGAGCTCATGGATGTCAATGGGTTTGTTCTCATGAAAGCTCCTGCTCTATCGTTCTGCGTATTGTGCAGCAGAGCCCTACATCAGGGTAAATAGCCTTTTAAATTGGGTGGGGGTCTTTTTTAATGCGCATATGAACAGGCCCTGTATGCGCAAAATGTACATTACAGTGCGCCGATACGAATGCGAATCAAAATCGTTCACTGGACAAATATATTGTGCTGAAGCATGCTCAAGTGCGCATACACTCATCTGAAGCGGCCCTACATGCGCAAGTCCATGCAGACTGCATTTGCTGTGGATAATCTCTGCAGCAAATCCACAAACAATCGGACATAAAATCCGCAAGACAAATGCGCATGAAATGCAGAAGTATAATTTGGGACTCGACTTTGTGTAACCTTATTGTGTATAAAGTAACACAACTCCAAGACAAGCATAGAATATACTTACTTGTCCAGTGCAGGTAGCGGTACTGTTCATCTGCAGACATTCTTCGTGGCATGATAAACACTTTTCACCATTTCCAATGTATTCTCTTGGCTCACTGCAAAGAGGAAATGTAACTGTTATGTTCAGGTACGAGATGAAGGAAGCCAAATGTTCAGCATTTGTGTACTACAATTCATTGTGTAGGATCATAGTGATAACATACACATCTCGGGGCAGTTTCTGCACTTTTTTAAAAGGAACTGCACCAAAGTGACACGGTGTGAATAAGACCTTAATCGATTTCAGCCCTGTATCACTATGCATTCAGGTTTTGCAGGCTCAGATGAAAAACATAAGTCATGAAAAAACAAAAAAAACCACATGTATATAAGATTTTGATGTTTCTTACCAAAATATAATGTTTCCACTCCAAAACTGAACCAGCACTTTAACCCTTTGCAATCCAATTTTGGATTCAGGGTTTCCTAGGGGGCTTTCTCTTTCTGCAATTATACAATGGTGCCATCTACTGGCTAGAGCCAGTACTGCGGTATGTGACATGCCGGAGAGGCCCCGACAATAGAGCGGCCATTAATATACAGTAAGAATACGCTGCCGGACATCTTCCGACATCTGCACTGTACAGGCTTCAATCAGAATGTTGAAGGATGCCAGACAGTGGATTGGAAAGGGTTAAAAAGGTGCACATATTGTAGAAGTCCGGTGAAACAAATAGGTACTGATTACAAGGTATTGGAAATATTATACAACATTTAGATCTTTAGGTCCATAGAAATGTGGAAAGTTAATTGATACCTGATACCTCAGGTGCCTCCAACTTTACAGTGTCGAATCCGGTAGGAAAAAAGTCATGGCATACTCCGCCAGACTCCATATGTACAAAGGTATTGTTGCCTAAAAGCATTGCTTCTAGGGGAGACTAGCAAGATACACATGATGTCTGACAGAGCCTGTTCCAACAGTGCAAGGATGCTGGATAACTCTGTGTTTAAGTCTCCTTAGGGACCTTTTACATGGAGCTGAATATTCTGCAACAGCTAAATGTGGATTTTGATACAAAACTGCCATCAGGATTCTGCTATTTTCAATTCCGCATGGCCGAATATTCCACAGGAGGGCACATTTAGTAACGCTATTACGGTATATTCTGTGCTGTGTTAGAGGTTCCTTAAGGGACTCTTAAGGCCCATTTACACGCAAAGACAATCTTTCAAACAATTAAAAGATTTCCAGTTTTAGCGATCGTTTTGCATAAACTGCTAATGCACACTAATGTCCATTAGCAGTTTATTACCTTCTTTTGTGTGTAAACGAGCCTCAAGCAGTTGTTTGCAAATCCCAGCAAGTGGTCTGGACTTTGCACTCAGCTGCATTGTCTTCCCATGGGCTGGCAGCTGAATACAATGTAATTAACTGCTCCCGTGGAGAACATAGCATGTGGTCCCTGCTATCTCTCTCTGGCTGAACAATGGATTTTAAGCTAACCTCAGCAGAAGAGTGAACAATGGCAGCGTTCATACGCAACAATTATCACTTAAAAGCCGTCGTTTTAATGCATTTCCAGCGATAATTATTGTGTGTAAATGGGGCTTTAAATGGGTCGATTATATCAGGCACGTGCATTTGCCGAATCATCTGGGCGTGTAAAGGGACAATGAGCAGCTGATGTGAGTACTGACTTTCCTTGTGTTTCTGTCTATGAAAGTTTTTATAGTCTACCTACAAAATCCAATTAACTCCTACACTGATGTGACTAGGTCCTAAAGATAAATAATGATATAGGGGTCGCAAATATGTAATGATTTGATCAATGTATCAGTTTTTATGTAACCAACATCATCACAAAACCAAAAGTAAGGACAGAAAATAGAGCCAATCAAAAATCAGTAATAATGGCATATCAGAAATAAAACCAAAACACGAGAGAGACCGCACATAGCACATAGCAACAAAAAAAATACAATAACTATATCTCCTATAGAGGATGATTGCTCTGTCTAGGGAGCTGATGATCCCTCATGGCTAATGGCCAGATTTTAATAAAAGGACAAAAATTGTCTGATGAAATAAAAACATCAATTCTATATGAAAATTTTTACCAAAATTGACTTTAGCCATGTTCTATTTGAGATATATTGTTTCCGGTTTTTAGCTTCGGTTGGTGCTGGTTATACTTTTACAGGTTGCGTATTTGTGAGATGCAGGAAAAACACTTGTAGAGATTAGAAACTATAAACCCGCAGGAAAAAACCCCACTGCTATGCATTTAATAAATCTCGCGGTGACACGGAAAGCTCGTTTTCCAGGAAAGCTAAAGGCTTCGGCTCAGAAGAAGATTAAAGACAATCAGAATTATGTGTTCTACTCCGTTAGCGCTTTTATCTGTTTTAAAAACAAGGCCCATCTTTTGGAAACCTCATCCAGGTATTACGCAAGTCCTCCAAATGAGGAGCTAACATTACTGTCCTAATTACAAAGTACTGGGAGAAGGTTTAGTGCTGCTCTGAACAATACTTGATTAAATAGGAAAAACTGAATACAGAATGGAAACTCCTTCCTTTAGGTATTTGTCATAGGAGTGTATGTGTGTGTCCGTAATCCAGACATACTGCAGATGTAATAGCACCAGTATGGCATTAGTGCTTCATCTTTATTTGCCTCCATATCTGCTTTCATTGGTTTTATTAGCTACTGGACAAAAACAGATCACTTCTTTTACCCAATTAAAATTAAAGCAATTAATAAAAATACAGATGTAAATATAGATAAAATGCTGATGGCATACAGACGCATTCATACACTTTCATAGGCTATAATGGGCATACATTTCATCAAAAACGGACAGAAGTAGTGCATGCTGCTTATTTAAACCTAGCCAAAAAAGGGAGAAGAAAAAGGAGAAGAAAAAACAATTTCCTTCTCCCCCTTCTTCTTCTTCTTTGCTTTCCTCTTCTCTTCCTTACTCTTCTTCAACTTTATCTCCCTCTCCTTCTCCTTTGACTTCTTCTTCTCCATCTTGTTGTTTGATTTCCCCTCCTTTCTTTCTTGTTCACCTCCAAAGCAGGAGAAGGAAAAGGAAAGAGGAAGGAGAGGTAAGAGGAAGATGGAGGAGCATAGTGGTTTAGTGGTTAGCAATGCTGGAGTCCTAGGTTCAAATCTGACCAAGAACACCATCTGCATGGAGTTTGTATATTCTCTTTATCTTTCTTTTTCTTCCTCTTCTCCAGAGAAGAAACATATTGGCTCAGTAGTTAGCATTGTTACCTTGCAGTGATGGGAGTCCTAGGTTAAAATTTGACCAAAGACATCTGCATGGAGTTTTCCGATAGTAGACCTTGTTCTTGGTCAGCTTTGAACCTAGGACCACAGTACTGCAAGGCAACAGTGCTAACCACTGAGCTACATCCATTGGAAAGGCACCACCACCAATTCTTGCAACCCAAATTCATGTTTTATCGGTTTGGTGCATTCATCTCTGATTCAGAGTGAATGGCCGGTGGAGGAGAAAGGAAGGAGCAGAAGTGTCTGATGACTGAACCAAGAGGTATTTCTCTCTAATATATGTTGCAAAGTTTCTTATACTCACTTGTGCTATTGATTTATGAAAAAAGGTTCAAAGTTTAGTTGCACTGCACATAAAAAATCATGACGATCAGAAAATAATGTCATTGGAGACATAGACTTACTCTTTGAGCAGATTACATGAGGATACGCATTCTTTTCCACGTTTAAATGCCTGGCAGGACAAACATAGCGAGGGTCCGTGCCCCCAGCAACCATTAGGGGAACACGAGGAATCACAAGTCATCTCATCAGCCTCTGTTAAATAAATAAGATTTAACATTTTCAAGCGAAGCTATAAGAGTATATATATATATAGTCATACATTACTAACATGCATGCACTCATACATTATACTGTACTACAAATATGTTTTTTATTTTTTCTGCACAAAATTTTTGTTGTTTGTTGTTTCTTTGGCCCAATGTCCACGTGCGGATTTTAATGATATCTGCACATGGCGCCCACGTGGCACAGGAGATCCGCAGCTCCAGCAGCCCATAGGGATGCATTAGCATCCGCAAGGCAACTTAATGCATGCCAATGTGATTTTTCCCCGGCACGTGGTTCACATGCACGGGAAGAAATCGCAGCATGCTCCATTTTTCTGCGGATCTCCCGCACGGACAGCTTCCGCAGGCTTCCACTGAAGTCAATGGAAGCTGTCCGGATCAGCAGCACAGCCACAGCTGTCACTGTGGACGTGCCGCGGATCAGTGGGAAAGTAGGAGATTTAAGAAAGAAAAATGTTCATGGCGCATCCACCGTGCTACAGAAAGAAGATGCGGCCTGCACAGAGGAGAGCCGCGCTGGATCCGGAGAGGTAAGAAACTATGTATTCCATCTCCCTGTCCGCGGGCACGCACGGATTCCACTGCGGGATTCGGCAGTGGAATCCGTGCGTGCAAGTGGACATGATCTCCCTCACACAGGTGTTTGCAGAAATGCAGTATTTTTCAACGTTGCGTTTACTGCGGTTTCGGCGGCGTTGTCATGCATTTTTGACAATGTTTTGGCTGCGTTCCCAGCACAGCTGCAGCAGCGCCGACCCCACTGAAAGCAATGGGATAGCATCACAGACTTCTGTCACAGCTGTAACAGTCCCCACGGGGATGAAGGAATCCTCTGCCATAGCTGTGACAGCTGTGGCAGAAGTCTGCGATGCACTCCCTATGTTTTCAATGGGGCTGCCGCTGATGCTGCCGGCCCCATTGAGAACACTGAGCGACATCGCAGATTTCTTCTCTGCGCCGCAAGGCATTCACTCTCACATCGCAAGACAATATATCGCTAGTGGGTCGGCACCCTTAGGATGTCCTTATAAAGACTAAATCATGAATAGTAAAATCATAAGCAGGACGTAAGATCACCAGGTTTCAGATGTATCATAAGAGAGAACTTCCATGGGTGGAAGTTAGAATGGATGCTTACCACAGAGATCAGGGTTCCTGTTGTCAGAGATTTTATCCTGTTGGTTTGCTCGGAATATACTTGTCCAGTTTACTGAATTAACATAGCAGAGATTTGGATTAAATTTAATTATTATATCGCCATCGCTCACTTCTTTGAGAGATCGGAATCCCAGTGATGATATGTTTAGACCTGTTACACCAAGTGTATATTTCCCGCTGGATAAAAGAAGACAGAAATTGTGATCTTTCCATACAAAGTCTAATACAGTCATATGAGTAAAACGTTCACGCTAAAGAAGACGTATAATTTGTGCCCCTTGCTGACAAAGCAAAAAGCCCCCCCACCAGTGGATCTCAGCTGCAGGGGGTAATTCAGCCCTCATCTGCTGGAATGTGTTTAGGATTTCACTTCACATTGAATTTCATTGTCAATCATCATATGAAGATGTACATATTAAAAGTTGTGGATGGTCTCTTGGCCTCAGATGCCCGCTATATAAGTGGTGTTCTTGTATTACCTCAAATCTGGTATTCAGAGCATCGCGGGATACGCCTGCGGATTTACCCTGCAGGAGTACCGCGATTAAAAACAAAGAAGTGCCTTCGACTGATGGCGGAATTCTAGGCGTATTTCCGCGGTCTCCATTAATGCTCTATCAATGCAGATCTCCCGTGGCACAAATCTGCGGCAAATAGAACATGACGCGATTTATTTCCCGCTGCGGAAATCCGTGGTAGAATTCCGCATGTTGCATTGGCAGGCAGAAAGCTCTTAGGTTCAATAGAGCCTCAGAAATTCACGTGCACATTTCTGCCGCGGGAACCAGCGGTTCACAGGGCCTCCGTGCCCACCCCGCCGACCCTGCCAGCCAGCCTGTTGCTGTGAGGCGCAGGGGAGCCCCGGTCCTGGCAACCTCACCCGGACGCCACGTTCTCCCTCGCCGCCGGGTTGCTAGGGACGCGGCGGGTGCCGCCCAGCGTCCTTCTCACCATGGCAGCCAGGCACACGTCCCTGGTCTCCGCCTGTCCTGCAGGGCTGGGGGCAGGTTCCCCAGTGTCTGGGTTCCTCAGTGAGGCTATGCTCCCGGCCCAATCATCTGCTGGGGCGAGAGCTCTGACAGCTTTTAAACTCCTCTGTGTCTCTCTGCTGTGCCAGTGTTAGTTTGGTCTCCTGCTACACTCGCGTCCTTGCTCTTGTCTGATTCCCTGTTTTTGACATTTTGCTCCTGACCCTGACTTCACCTTCACCTGGTCCCTGGTACCGCGTATTCTCCTGTTGCCGATCCGGACTTCCTGAATTGCCTCTGTGCTTGTTTGTCTCTGTTTCTAAGTCTGACCCCTTGCAACGCTTCCCTAGAGAGTATAGAGACCGTCGCTCAGTTGTCACCCTGGGGCCTAGCCCAGAGGGCCAAGATGGTAGGAACAGTGGGTTGTGGGCAGCTTTCAGGGACTACCAATACCCAGACCCCAGTTCCCTGACAACTGGTGTGTATTGGAGATGGGGAGGGCAAAGCAAATATTAAAATAACTTCCCAATTATAATGTCATGCCTTGCACCATGGAAGAAAAATTTTGGGACAAATTCATGAAACTGTCTAAAATAGA
The DNA here is from genome assembly GCF_035609145.1 of Eleutherodactylus coqui. Lineage (NCBI taxonomy): Eukaryota > Metazoa > Chordata > Amphibia > Anura > Eleutherodactylidae > Eleutherodactylus > Eleutherodactylus coqui. The sequence continues at coordinate 1,184,391 of NW_027101742.1, read as the reverse complement.
AGTGTCAAATTCATTTTCATCGAGGGCCACATCAACATTATGGCTGCCATGCATAAAGAGTCATTCACACGTGTGTAGTTGCTCTCCGTATTATGCATGTGCGTTTTTACACCCATAATGCAAACAGCTTAAACACCATTTAATTGTATTGAAACAAGGAAAAAAACAAAAAAATTACAAAAAATCCTGCGCTCATAGGACAGCCATATAATAGTAACCCCCAGCAAAAAATGGCAATTTCAGGGAAAGAGCTGAAACAACTTACTTCAAAGGAGGGGATATGACATACACAAAAGCCCCCTCCTAATGGTGGTACTCCAAGCTGATCTGATAATATAGATGCGATGCTCCATCGATGTATAGATGTGATAGATTCTTTATTTTTTACGGGATAGTCAGATATAGTAACGGCAACGCGTTTCAGTGCATACCAGCACCTTTACAAGCCATACATAAACAAGCAGATTAAACCTTTAAATAACATTCACATTTACCCCATGTCATTCTGTTCATGGTTCATGGCTGTTCTATGAGCCGAGGATTTTTTTGTAATTTCTTTAGTTTTTTTCCTGATTTCATGTGCCGGGGAGTTATCCTCTTTTGAGAGGTCGTCCGTAATCCGTGCACCTCTCCTCTGCTATAGCGGATGCCACCAGCATTGGAAGCAGCCCACTAAGACATCTCCAGGATCACAGGTGAGGCCCCTGAGGACCCACACTGGGTCCAGGTATCCACACCAGGCGAGTCCTGATCACCAATATCCTGAGGCGCTCTCCTATTGTTTTAAAGATTACATTGCATTGGGGTATTCAGATATGTGATTTTCATACATGTATTTTACGTGTATGAAAAAAAAAAATTGCAGCATATTCTATTTTGATCTGTATGATGGATTGAAATTACCCATTAATGTCAATGGGATCGTGTAAATTCAATGGGATCACGTTGACTGTGTTTACACTTGAAGGCAGAAGAAATCTATGGGACATTCTTGCATTTTTTTTTTTTTGCATATGTGAAAAGTGGAGTGAAATACGCGAGATCCAAATACGCAGTGAATACACACAGTTTCGGTCCGTGAAAACGCCATGCACTTTACAGACCCAAACTGCATCTGCCCGAGTGAATGAGCCCTAAACGTTAACAAGGCTGTGGAGCTCTATGCACTATGACGGCGTTTCTCCTCTTCTGCCGCTTTAGTAACAAGTTTCCTACTTTGGAGGGTGGCCTGGGTGCTCGGATATGGCTGTCAGAGCTGTGCCAGCCCCTGTGAGGTGTGGAGGTGCATTGGAACTCAGAATCCAAGATGGCACCAATGCCCTGTGTTGGCACCACCTCTATGCGTAGCGCTGGCTGCTTCCTCTGGGAAAAGTGGAGAGTTGGTCCTTCTGTGCACAGACATCATGCGCCACATAAAATGACATGGCGGGCCAGATGCAGCCCAGAGGCCTTGAGTCTAACACAAGTGGGCTAAAGCACAAACTGTGCTTATATCTCATAGTATCCAATCACAGCTTTCACCTCCCCAATTGTATATAGGGGGCCCCAGCCATTACTTTTTATTAAGGGATCTTGTTTTTAGTATGAAGATAGGTAAAGTTGGGAGAAACTGCAGCTGATTTGCAAATAAAACAACTGTGCAGGGTCTGCAGTTTCAGGTAATTTAATGCTATCGAACTTCAATGATCCTTGTTAATTCTAACTAAAGGCACCATTGATTGATGCGTTAAGCTTCAATTGCATAACATTAGACGTCTTGGCATCAAGAGGTACAACTTAATTCTTATAAAAGTAAGCCAATAGTACCCGCAAGCATAAAAACAGATTACAAGGCTGGGTTGATAAATCTTTCACTCTCCATGGCCAACCAGATCCCGAGTCTGGTCTAACTGGCTATTTGGTTCACATAATGTATTATCACTAAACAAAAATCTCCAGTCCCAGATAAATGATTTTGGCTTAACCACTGAAAACCAGGGACCAAGTGTATCTGGTACCCGAGTGATGTAATCAATTATGGAAAAGAAGAAGTGAAATATGCTATAGGAGGTAAATCTCTGGAGCTAGATGTCATCTACTAACAATATCAGATAGTCATATACAGTATAGTTTGCAACGACCTTAATAAAACTGTATAGCGGATATGTTTTAATATAAGGTTTTATGAAATGTGGAAAACCTGCACTTACATCGGTAGATCCCATAAATATCTGAAAATACTTAGTTTTTTGCCAAAAAATGCATTTAACCTAAAGTTTGGTTCACTGGTGAAGCCCCTACCTCTACTCGATGGTTAACCACAAAATAGACTTGGTTGGCTTGGCTCATAACGGACATCACATAATACATTATTCCAAGCTGTCTACACAGCAGCTATTAAGTCCACACCGAACAGCAAGAAATAACAGACTCCTTTACATAATTAGTTATCACTAAATATTGGATACCAACGCTGACTATACCACGCTGGCTCTAGTATCTGTCAATAGGGGTGCTTCTAGATGGAATGATCAGTTGGACACAGATGTCCAACAGGTTGTCCCAGCAATAATCGTTCCTGTGGTTTTACTCAAGAATGAGCATCGCTGGTGAATGGAGGCAGAGCGGGGCTGGGGATCCTTCCGGACCACCGGCTTCTATTCACAGTAGGTAGGCGATCATTCATAAGTGAGTAGCAGCCTGTTTACACAGACTGATACGTTGTTCAGTTTTCTGCATGCAGAAACCAAAAGTCAAACAAGAAGCAAACGAGTTCTCATTCATCATTCAGTCTCTGCATGCATTTACACTAAACGATTATAGTTCAGAACTTTGCTGGATCACTGGAATCTGAGCAACGATCATTCCGTGTAAAAGCAGCTCAACTCTTCTAATGGCATTTAGGCATCTGCATGCTGCTGGGAAGTGGTGTTTGTACCTACCCTTATACCTTTGTATCAGTAAGTATTGGGCATTTTTCAGTAATTTTTGTGTGGATATTATCTTTTTCTTCAATGACATGTTTGTAGTGCTAGCGTAGGGTCTTACAAAACATGAGGACTCTTGACGTGGGTTGCAAGCTTTGTGTGTTTTGGCCAAAATATCAACATTTACCTCATATTTATTTGCAGAATCAGTTGGGTCCTGAGATGTTGGTTTAGCCCAGGGGATTTCAGAGCTTTGTGTGGTATACTTTGATAGTGTGAGGCAGCCTGCCTGGTCTAAGATCATGGGTAAAATGAATGGTGGTGTAAGCTTGCATGGAGCACTACATGTACTTGTTGTAGTGGTACCCTATACAAGCCGTATGCAGGTATAATAAGCAGCGACCCCTCCAATACATCATGAGCATGTGAGTGGTTGTTCATCGGTATTTTGCACCTGTGTATTCTCCCCCATTTGGCATTTTTCCATGTATCCTGCCCTTGTTCTCTTGTAACTGTAAGTATGGCTGCTTTTCAGTGATTTTTCGTGTTGATTATATCCCTTTTCTCAGTAAATTGTTTCTAACTCTACCAATAAGCAACAGCGTTTGAAAACTGCCTATATCACTGACCACCATAAACTCACCAGCAAGTATATAATTGACGACCATGAACCAGAGATTTATTGCTTAGACGATCACCAGATATTGCACATTGCCTTGAACCATTAATACCATACACTAAAAGTTCCAATGAGCAAAAGATGCCAGATCCTGGCTGCACCAATGATTATCAGTATTGTTCAACTGACAAATTATAGACATGCAATATGAAATATATCACAAAGCCAAGTAATGAAGAGGTTTAATGGAATTCCAGATTTATTCTGCTATGTCACATAGGGGTTGGATGGCAATATGACTGTACTGATACAGCCCTCAAGCTACTGTCGATAGACTAGTGCAACAATAAACATGATTCCTTTGGGCAGCATATATGGTGGCAGGGGGCTCTTAGGCATGTGGGCTCAGGTAAAGGTTTGCACTGGAGTCATGATGAAACTTTAGCTTTAGCATGTGTGTTATGAATTGAAAGATTCAGATTAAATCAGTATTATGTACAGTATAACTGAAAAGTACTTACTGCATTTTAGTTCTTCCTCTGATTATTTCAAGATTTTCAAAAATACTCAGATCAGTGTAATTTTCGGGCCACCATTGTATCATTAAATAACCTAGAAGAAGAACAAGGGGCGGTGTAGTTATTATATTAGTACATTTTCTCTTACATTTTCCAGGGTAATTGGTAATTTATAAAAGTATGTCCATTTTCTGTAAAATTTATTGCGGCTTTTAAGATCTTGTTCATTCATTCATTCATTCAGTAAGACCCTTCATGGTTTACTCCATTGGATAAAAATCAGTCCTAGACATGTGAAGATCACACTGGAGGAACTGATAGAGAAAGAATCCTGACCCCTCCCCACTTTCTCTATATTCAATGCATATTGTTCCTGTAGATTAAGGCCCAATGTCCACTGGCAAATTAGAATGATTAAATCCGTTCGGGTATCCCGCACGCATGATCCACGCCCATGGGGATGCACTGGACACCCACAGGTAATTAAATACCTGCGGATGTCATTTTTCCCTAGTGCGCTGATCGTACGTGTGGGAAAACACCCGCAGCATGCTCCATTTCGTGCGGGTCTCCCGCGGCTTCCATTGAAGTCTATGGGAGCCGTCAATTCCCCCGGCACACCCTCAGCTGTATTTCTGCTGTGCCGCGGAAAAGCAGAAGTTTAAAAAGAAAAAAAAGATGTACACGGTGCATACGAGCGGCACGCTGCCGGCGTGCCGAGCACATACGCCGGGCCAAAGAAAGAAGATCCAGCCGCGACGGAGGGCATATCCTCTGCGTCCGGACAGGTAAGTATATCTTATTTCAGGCCTCATGTCTGTGGGAAAGGAGGGACCCGCTGCGGGATTCTGCAAGGAAAATCCGTGCGGGCCCGAATTTCCCCGTGGACATGAGGCCTAAGAAGACTATTTTAACGCAATTTTCGGTAGTCATATTACAGTGGTGCGATTTTTTTGTAACTAGAGTTGGCTGTACGTCTATGATTTTGCCATTCTTACAGAATATGCAGATTGCTAGGTGTAGTATACTAGAATAAAACACAGCATGCAAAATATCACAGCAGTTATTATCATATATGCTTTAACCCCTTAAGAACCAAGTGTGGTAAATATATGGCACTTAGCCCTGGGCTTTAATCATGGCTGATAGCACAGTACAGGACTAAAGCTTTTGCTTCGGCAATCAAGCAGGAACAGGTCGGGTTCTCGGTTGTCAGACACAGCCAAGGACCCAGAGGAGAAGGAAAAAGCGTTTTTTAACTGCTTCTACCTTCACCTTTCCAGGCTACATAGTACTCAGTGAGCGCTATGTACTAAAGAGTAAAAGCAGAAGTATTTGCTCTGCTATGCGACCCTGTGATCACGTGACCGCCGGGTCCCTTCCCTGTTACAGTAGAGCTACAGGGTCCTAGCAGATGCTGATCAGCTTTGTTAGTAACTATTGTCACTACAGGGGGATGTTTTCCCTGTAACTAGGGCTCCTATGGCTGCCCCAGCTACAAAGGAAAGATATGAAATTAAAAATAAATACAATGTGAATGGCCCCCAGACGTCTCATATGATGTCATGGGGGACATAGATGCTAAAAAAAAGGTACAAAAATAAGAAATAAAATTACAGAATAAAATAAACATATGTACATTAAAAAAAATGACCCAAAGCCAACGCCAACCAAAAGTGTCGCTATATACTACAAGACTATACAAATCATAGATCAAAATGTCTAAAGAACAAAGAGCAGGAATCCATTCCCATTCTTTATTTTAGTGTAAATATACACATTTTAAAAATAAACAACTATAAATAAAAATTAAAAAAATCATTTTCTTCGCTCTTTACCCCCAATAAAACTAAAAAATGGGGGGAAAAGATATAAAAAAATAGCCCTGTATGTCATGGAAAAAAAACAACAAAAATAATTTTGGTAGCTAAAGGACAAAAAATAGGGCAGCAAAACCACCGCATGGGTAAAATCCCTAAAAAGTGTCTGGTCCTTTAGGACCGAAACATCCTGGTCTTTAAGGGGTTAAAGAAGTAAAAGAGAAATGTGAATAATAAATAGCATACTATATTTTAAATGCACATTTCTGGGTCGGAGAACTCACCTGATATTTCTCTGATAGATCTAAGAATGTTCAGTCTATCTGGATCCATTCTTGGTGTATTGGTAAAAGAGTCACTAAAAACAGAAATGTATTTAGATTTTGTTAGTACAGACATACAGCCGACTAAGATGATATGTACTGGGGCTCCGTGACGTCAGAGATGGATATGGGATACATATGTGACGCACAGGACTGAACCCTCTGTTTTCCCCTATAGCTTTGCCTTTAGGGACGGAAGAGGCCACAGAATGCACTGCAAGCCCCCTGCTGGCAACCTATAGACCTGCAGTATTTGGTGTGTAATTCCTCAAGTGCGCATTTGGCTGCGTCCTGCGATGTAATTCCGTCCTGTGTGAAAGGTCCCTTAGGGTATGTCCCCACAGGGCATAAAGGTTGTGGGGAAATTCACCGCACTCTTGAATATTTACAGATAGATTGGCTGCTTTATTGCATAATATCAAATTCCAGTTTTACTCCCCCATATTGTAGAGTATTAGGTCCAGGCTCAAACTATATGATTAGTGCCTAAGATGGATTAGTAAGTAAATCATTTAGGGCTCGGTCAGACAAGTGTTTCTTTTTTTTGTGCGCCTATGTGCATAAAAAATTCCCTCTATTAGAACCATTGGTTTCCTATGGTGTGTTTATATGTCCGTTTTTACAGGCGCAAAATGCTCGCACCAGCAAAAGATAGGACATTCGTACGCCGGTAAGGTCCGTGCTGCGTGTAACATCGTGTGATGTTACATGGAGTCCCCTCATCACTGAACACTGTCACAGCTGTGACAGAGGATCGTGATGTTCTTCCATTGCCTTTAATGGGGCCAGCGCTGCTGCCAACCCATTGAAAGCAATGGGATACAGGAAACCCTTCAGTGATTTTCGGGTAAGGGCTTGAAATATAACCCCTTCCCTGAAAATAAGCCCTAGCTGACTAAAAATTTTTTAAAAAACCTAGCAGCGCTGTCGGCGCTCCAGTGCTTCTTCTCTCTGGCTGCCCAGCAATAACATAGTAACATAGTTTGTAAGGCCGAATGAAGACAATGTCCATCTAGTTCAGCTTGTTTATCCTCCTGTTTTGTTGATCCAGAGGAAGGCAAAAAATCCCAAGAGCAGAAGCCAATTAGCCCTTTTGGGGGAAAAATTCCTTCCCGACTCCCTAATGGCAATCAGACTGTTCCCTGGATCAACCCCTAATAGTTCCTACCTGCCTGTATACCCAGATTAATAATTAACCTAATATTTATATCCTGTAATATCCTTCCGCTCCAGAAACACATCAAGTCCCCTTTTAAACTCCTCTATGGATTTTGCCATCACCACGTCCACAGGCAGAGAGTTCCACAGTCTCACTGCTCTTACAGTAAAGAACCCCCTTCTATGTTGGTGATGAAACCTACTTTCCTCTAATCGTAGCGGATGTCCTCTTGTTACCGTCGCAGTCCTGGGTGTAAACAGATCGCGGGAGAGATCCTTGTATTGTCCCCTCATGTATTTATACATAGTTATTTGATCACCTCTTAGCCGTCTTTTTTCCAGGGTAAATAATCCCAATTTGGATAGCCTCTCTGGGTATTCCAGTCCCGTCATTCCATGGATTAGTTTAGTTGCCCTTTGAACCCCCTCCAATACCGTAACATCTTTCCTGAGCGCCGGTGACCAGAACTGTACACAGTATTCCATGTGAGGCCTGACAAGTGCCTTATATAGTGGAAGGATAATGTTCTCATCCTTCGCCCCTATACCTCTTTTAATGCACCCCAAGACTTTATTTGCCTTTGCAGCAGCTGACTGGCATTGGTTACTCCAGTTTAGTCTACAATCCACTAGTACCCTCAGGTATTTTTCCATATCACTTTTCCCTAGCAGTACCCCATTTAGTGTATATTGGTGACATCCGTTTCTCCTACCCATGTGCATAACCTTACATTTTTCAACATTGAACTTTATTTGCCATTTTTCTGCCCAAGCCGCAGCTTATCCAGGTCCGTTTGTAGCCGTACATTGTCCTCCGCTGCATTGATTATATTGTATAATTTTGTGTCCTCTGCAAATATTGCAATGTTCTTCAGCATTTTCTTCTGGCTAGGGATTTGAAAATTCTCACCTCTTGGAAGCGCTGCCTCTGATTGGCTGAGCACTGTGACCAATCAAAGGCAGTGCTCAGCCCCGACAGCACTGCTAGGTGATGTATTTAAATTTTTTTTTTCATTCAGCTTGGGCTTATTTCCAGGGAAGGGCTTATATTTCAAGCGCTTCCCTGAAAATCACTGCGGGGGTTGCCTGCATCCCATTGCTTGCAATGGGGTGGCAGCAGCGCTGGCCCCATTGAAAGCAATTGGGGAACATCGCAATCTTCTGCCACAGCTGTGACAGCTGTGGTAGGGAATCCTTTCATACCCAGTGCAGTCTCATCATCACTGAACACTGTGACAGCTGTGACAGGGGATTCTTTCATGCCCGCAGGGAGTCCCATTATCACTGAACACTGTGATTTACTAAACATTTACTAAACTTATTTACTAAACATTTTGCTGCTAGAATATGCCATGTAGTGAGCCCGAGGGCAGGCTTCAGGTTAATAGGTCCCAGGGACCTCGCTATGAGCCCTTAGGGAGACGTAGGAGGCACCCTTTGGGAGAAAAGCACTGTTTTTCCCTGCATAATGGGTTAAATGTGATCTGCCTAGCAACAGTGCCCCTTCTGATTGGCTGCCTGCAGTTAGTTTTCTGGTTGGTCTGCCTCCCATCTTGAGAGAATTTATGTTACTGGAGGAAACTAGCCATGTGACCCAGGAGAGACAGAGAGATCGGTTTATTAGTGGAGTGGGAGGAGTCAAGTGCAAACCGGGAAAGTGGAATGAGTCAGCAGAAGGAGAGTGCAGTAAGGCAGAGAGGAGCAGAGATGTAAGGAAAGGAGCAAGCAAGTGCTGGAAGAGTACAGGAGTCAGGAGACTTAATAAGACAGAGAACAGAGCGGGAGAGGATTATTTTTCAACCCTGCCAGGTGGAACCTGAGCCAGGGCAGACCCCGTGTAAGCTGGAAGGAAACCAGACACAGCAACTGTGAGTTTAACTTGGCCCTGCACAGTCAGGAGTCAGTGTGTCCACAAGATAGCCTGCACTGTTCTCCCCATGTCTCCATAAATAACCGCATAGTTCAGCAATTACATAGCCTGGCAGCCGCAGACCATTCTTTAGGGGAGGGTCAAGGAACTAATGTATGTCACTTGATGTGTTCAAGAAATTGCTGGAGATCTTACTGTTTGCAATAAGAAAAGTGTGAACATTGTTCAATCCTCAAGTCTAAGTAAACTGTGGGCCTTCGGTTTTACTGTTATATCTATGGACTTCTCTTCATTTCACAATAAAAAATCCGCTTATTCTAAGGCACTGGCATCACAAAGAATTTACACTAATTGCTTTAGCCAAAACCCCCTTTTGCAATCCCGCCTGCCGCATGAGCTATCCTTGTAGGTCGAGTAGCCACCACTGTGACCAGTCTAGAGTTGGCGCACCCACTCAAGAAACCCCCTGTGGAATCTTGCTCGCTGCATCACCACTTTACGGGGATCTATCATCTCAAATGTTTGGGGCACGGCTGTGCATTCTAAGAATTGGTGAGGGTCTCAAAGCTAGAACCCCCATTGATCTAAAAAAGATGGCAAATTGCTTGCATTCTGCCATCAATTATTAGATGGGAATAACCAGGAAAGTAATTTATTTCATGGTAAGTAGAGTTAGCATGAGGCGGGTCTTGAAAACATTTTTAGAATATAGCGATCAACATCAGAAGTGTCAGAATCAAACTTCAATAATTTGCTCCATTGATGCCACACGCTGGTATGTGACTTACCCTATGACAGTAAATGTCAGGATGTTTATATTTCCATTGACTTTTGTACAGTTTTCAAAAGAACCAATATTCGTTGCGTTTATTGAAAGAGCGTGCTGTAGAGGCCCTGATCCAATACCATCGCAATGTTTCTCTGAAAGACAACAAAATAACACACATTGCTTATAGTTTGTGGAACACCACTTTAGATGCTGCCTAAGGCACCCTACACGCGGACTGAACAATGCTTTTTTGCATGCGCATTGGTGTATTTGACTCTACTTTTTCCACCTGCTAGGCATGCTCATTAGCACATGGCAAACAAAGATGCACCAATTGAAAAAGGCTAATTATATTAGATGTGTTCTTTCCTGCAAAATTGTGCTGTGTTCTACGTATCTCCTAGCATATTGCGTGTGCTTTCATGCATCCTCATTGACTTCTATGGGGACTTTTGGTTCAGAAAGTAGAGCATGCTGCATTTTTTTATTGTATAACTGAAATGCGCAAGGAAAAACCCAACAAATTGGTCCGGCCTTAAGGAAAATGTCAGAAGTTTAACTGCAGCTGGATCTTGTAGCACGCCAAAAACGTTGACCCTCTAATACTGGAGATCCTTAAGGACCAAACCATTGGAAATGCTGGTTGAAGAGCTGTAACCCTTTTCTTATTGTATTGACTCTTATATCTTGGGACTAGACATATGGGCCAGTTAAGGGTATAAACACAAGCTAGTTACCAAACCAACGGTCAAATAAGAAGGACTGGAATGGTTGAGTCAAACTCTAGTCTTTCTGCAGTTTCAGATGCAGTTTTTGAAGCAGCCAAAGTGAGAAGTGGATCTACCGAGAAGAAATAAAAGTCCTTCTTTATGTTTTCCATTCTTTTTGCTGGCTTTGTATAAAAAAAACTCAATGAAAAACTGCAAGTCCGATTCCAACCTAAAGAATTTTCCAGGTCATAATTTTATATTTTGAGTAAATTTGGCGATAGCAGATTAACTCTTGAAATTATTGCACTAGTGTTACCTTATGGGCAAGCTTAAAAACCAGTAATAATGATAAGAATTTAAAAAAAAAAAATGATGTACATCTCTTCTTGGTTGCTAAGTGAAACCTAGTCAATAGAGTTGAGCAAACATACTCTGCCGAGCTTGATGCTCGTTCGAGTATTAGCGTACTCGATTGTGCTCGTTACTCGAACGAGCATCAAGCCGTGTTCGACCCCGCCCCAGCTTTTGGCTCCTCCCCGCTGTGACGTGTTTGTTTCAGCCCCTCCCTGCCGCGATGCAGCGCGCGTCATTGGCAAATTTTTTTGTCTGGTAGGCAGGAGAGAGAGAGAGAGACGAACCTAGGGGGGGGGGGGGAGAAAAAAAAGCTCGGCACCCGGCGTCCCACATACAAAAATGCTTGAGTCTCCCATTGTAGTCATTGGGGTTTGTTACTCAAGTAGAGCTCTCGAATTTTACGAAAAGCTCGACTTAAATAACGCGGACTCGAGCATTTGGGGGCTCGCTCATCTCTACGAGTCAAATTTATCATGTTTCATCTTATTGAATGCTGGATTCATGTCCATAAGTGTTTTCCATGCATGACATGATACCATCTGGGAAACCAAAGAATGAGGGACCTGATCTAAAACTTAATTGTAGTATAAATATTCCACTGGTTTGATAAGAAAGATAACCTGGGAGCGTTTTTTATATTTGTCTACAGTAACAACGTCATAGCGAAGAGTAAGAGGACACTTACCTTGTGTACATGGTCCATCACACTTCTTACAGATGCGAACGCCTTGTTCCTCCAACTCATAGGAACCTAGACTACAAGTCCGAACACAAGATCCCATGTCTGTCACAATGTAGTTATCTGTAACATGAAAATCCAAGGCACATTTATTAAATCTGTGAATATCAGGTTGACGAATAATGAACAAATCAATGCGCATACAATAATTAAATTAGCATTCAGGGTGCAGATCCTCTTCATGTCAGCGATGTCCACAGCCACAAGATCTTAGCACCCAGTTGGATAGTCAGGAAATGCTACAGCCTTGCCGGCTTAAGGTGCGTTTAGTCAAAACAATTATTCAATATATCATTAAAAGGAACAAAAGTGAATGAATTGTTCAGTTTAACCGCGAGCCAATGACTGACTGACGAATAAGAATCGGTCGCTTTTCGCTCGTCGTTCAGTTTCAGCCGGAATAAGAATCACTGTTGGCTTGTTCACTTCTCGTTGCGTTTAGATACTCCCCGCTCAATGTGTCACATAGGAACACTGAACGAGAACGGAACGATTCTCATCGATGATCTGCCTGTCTAAAGAGGCTGCACGAGAGCTAACGAGCTGGTGGTGATGTCACCAGCTCGTTATCTTGGGCAAATGAGTATTGTGCATTTCTCCTGTGTGTAAAAGGCCATCAGAGCGGGCGTATGTGCCACCAATTCCCACTGGGCTTCACAACAGTATTACACTTATCCTCTTCTATCCAAATGGCCTTCACAGGATATAAAGTAGCGTGCCTTTCCCTCTAAATACCAGGAAATACCATTTATTGCACTAGGGCTGGTATGAATGCTGGGCTCCACCAAGAATGACTGGGCTCCACCAATGAAGTCTTGGGTTTCCCAAGACTGACAGGGAGGGCTGTTTTCGGTAGGGTCAGAATAGGGATAGTTTGATCTTGTCCCCCTCATTCTCTCTTTATAGGATAATACACTATAGAACTGAGTATTTTAAGGTTCTAATAAAGGTTACGTTTTAATGGTGGACCATTTTGCAAGATGATTTACTTTTTGACTTCCATTTTTGGTTCAACTTGTGATTTTCATGTACTGACAGCAGAATCGCTGACACAGGAGGTTATCCTCACCCTGTGATTCAGTATATGTCACTGAAAAGGGGTTTCCAGGCATAATTGATAAAGTGTGTTTATGTGCAGGAAGTAGTACAAGTGCTTGGCAGAGAACTGCACTTGTTCAGCACTATGTAGAAAAACAATCTGAAGAGGCCATAGCTTCTTCCTTATCGGGATCAGCGGAGATCCTATTGGTTGAATCAGAATGTAATCAGGGCGCCTGTGAGAGAGCCATACTGCTGCTTCAACCCTTTCCAATCCAATTTGTATCCTGGTTTTCCTAGGGGGCTTACTCTTTTTCTGCCATTATACAACGGCGCTATCTGCTGGCTAAAGCCAGTACTGCATGAGGTGACACGTTGGATAGGCTCCGAGAGCAGAGAGGCTGGCAATATAGAGTAAGAGAACCCCAACGGGCGTCTTCCAACATAGGAGCTGTACAGCCTTAAATCATAATGTCTTCAGACGTCAGACAGTGGATTAGAAAGGGTTAAAAGATAAAGATTAGACAAGACTGGATAAAAACAGCATTTATTAAAGGGGTTATCCCATAAAAAATATTGTTGAGGCAAAAATGCCCATGGACGGATTATCGTTGCGGAATTCGCGGTCAGACACCCGCTGCAAATTCTGCAGCAATGTCAATCCATAGACACGCTGTGATAAACGATTCTCCCCTGCCCACACGCGGAAATCAACTGTGATTTTCTGCTCGCGGGGGAGAATCGCAGCATGTTTTATTCTGTGCGGAAAATCACACGGACTGCTTTCATTGCAGTCAATAGAAGCCGTCTGTCCCGCAATACTTCCGCAGTGGGCACTGCGGAAGTACCGCTAGAATCTATATCACAGCCCAGTGCCGGCCCTGTGCATGCACGCCGGGCGAGACACTCGCGGCGGATCCGGAGAGGTGAGTGAAGGGTCTCTTTTGGGTGCCGGGTCTGATTCAGCTGTGATATTTCGCAGTCAAAATCTGACCCAGCCGTGGGCATGAGGCCTTAGAGTTAAATCTAGCCCATAATTATAAACATATTTTGGATTTAGTCTTATTAAAAAAAATAATTACATATCCAGATATTCCAGAAATAATGTTAGAATAGCGCCACCTGCTGTCTTCGTTCTGTGTCCACATCAGTATATGATCCAAGGTGGTCACAAATGCTTGGTCTTGCTTTGCTCTGAGTATGTGAAGTTATGGCTGATGTGGTGCGTTGGCTACGTTTGAAGCTCCAGCGTCTTCTCTGCTTGTCAGAGGAAATGCTGACTAAGAGATAAGAGAGGGAGGCGGCGCTACTGCAATTGACAAGCAGAGAAGATGCTCACAAGCAGTCGCTCACCCTCCACACACTTAGTGGAGCACAGAGAGAAGTAAGACTGAGCTCATATGACAGTCACACAGTTATTGAGGTGAACACAGAATAGAAACAGCAGGTGGCGCTATTCTAACATTAGTCCTGGAATACCTGGGGATAGAAACAGTTTTTAATAAATGTGAACACAACACATGTTTATAATTCTGGACTGGATTTAACAATCAATAATATAAAACTTTTTAGGGGACAATCTCTTTCAACTCAATATTGATATGTTGAGGGCTGTCAACTAATAATTCCTGTAAAACTCTGTAGGGGAAGTTGGTCATCAACCCTCTATGAGAATATGCCTATGACGGGCCAACAGTAAATGATTGATTGACATCCACTATTACAGCATGCTAAGCCCATATCACTGTTCTCACTATGAGGCTAAAATCTGGAAACAAAAGAAATTGTTCAAACGTGCTTATTTTTCCATGTAATTTTGATGGTTACAATGAAAAACTTATTTATTTTTTTTTTTTTTACCAGTGTTTTTGGTGGCATTTTTTCCAATGCATTCAATTTGTAACACTTTTTTCCTCATGCATTTTTTTAAAAGATCTTATAAAGAAGCCAAAGAAAAAAAAAATGACAGAAAAAGTGCCGTATGAACAGCATGCTGCATTTTGCAAAAAAAAAAAACACAACTCACCTAAAAGCACACCAAAAAGACCAGAAAAAAAGGCCACAAACAAAAAGTGTGTGTTATACTTCATTACAGAGTTTCATGTAACAATCTGGACGCAGAGTTTTTTGGGCAAAGAAAAAAGAAAGGAAAAAAAGCCATGAAAAATCCATCCTTTTTCCAGAAAACACTAAGTGTTGGACAATTTTGGGTCAGCTAGCTAACCTATCGGTTTACATGGATATCCCAGACTGTGAGTATTTGTACTTACGTGGACACTTTTTCACACACGAGGCACCGAAAGCGTATTTCCCCAAAGGGTTACGTTCCACTGCAAATGTCTGTGGATTGTACATATATCGCGAAGGGCAGCTTTCCTTGCATGTGTCACCATCACGAAACCCGCGGCACGCCTGGAGGAAAAGAGTTGTAGATGGGTTTTATGAAATTGGTAGGATTTATAGATGCACATACAATTCTAGGTAGTATATATAGTGCTTTGTATTACCAGGCAATCTGTTTCTTTAGGCCCCACACAACCAGCTGCACACTGACTGTGGCAGCAATCACTGGGCATCGGCCCCCTGCACCGTTCAGTACATTGTTGGGCACAATTCAGTTTTGTAACTAAAAGTAAAAAAAAAAAAAAAAGAAGTAATTATTTAATTATTTTACTCACAGGAAGAGCTCACATATATAGTGACAGAACGATACATACATGCATCCACTCTGACACACTCTCAAAGAATAATAGAAATGTCAACTTTTGGGCATATGTACATAAATCACACCTGTTTGAAGTTCTTTTTCATGGGGTGTTGAGAGGTATGCATCATAGTTTACCTAAAGGGGTTTTCCAGGGAGAAGAGTATTGACCTATCCTCGGGATATGTCATCAGTAGTTGATTGGTTGGGCCCTGTCGCTCGGGACCCTGACCGATCAGTTGAGCGGGAGCATGCTGTTAGTGCCGCAAATACACAGAGGTTGGTGCAGAAGCAGCGGAAGTCTCCGCACCAACCTCTGTGTAGTGACTGGCGCTTGTAGCTGGAGGCACGGCTCTTATTGAAATCAATGTGAGCCGTGCCTACAGTTACAAGTGCCGGCCACTATACAGAGGTCATCGCTGAGACTTCCACTGCTTCGGCTCCGACCTCTGTGTATTTGCGCCACTGACAGCATGTGCCACTCAGCTAATCAGTTGGGGTCCTGAGCGACGGACCCCAGCCAATTAATTATTGATCGTCTATCCTGAAGATAGGTCAACATTATTCTCTCTGGAAAACCCCTTTAAAATCACACAATGCTTCATGTATTAATGGGACATGTTACATAGTAGTTTTCTAAATGTTAGTCTGTGCTACTGTATATGACTTTGTTACTGGTACTTGTGCATGGAAATATCCTCCACATAGTGCAGAATATGTTCATTGTTCAGGGGGTGAACAAAAAAAATGGAAATACCATACGAAATGCATGTATTAAAATCGGTCTCTACATGTTTAGTTGAAATATGATTTATAATCCCATGAAACTAAAGTGGACGTAATAAGACACAGATGCTGTCGGCTAGAAGTGAACATCTGCCCGTGCAACAAGGTTCCATTGGTCAGGGGTTTGAGCCACTCAGTTACGTTACCAGCTGGCTCCCAAAATCTTTCAGAGCAGGGCAAGAGGTAAAGTAAAGACAAATTTGCTGAGAAAGTTCTCAGCCAAGCAGGGGTCAAAAGGGCAGCTGAATGCTAATGGTTAAAATCCTATGCATTTTGTACGGTGTTTCCATATTTTTGTCCACCCCCTTCATCATTCTAAAAATGATTGCTTCAATACACAGAAGAGGAGAACCTGGGTAACATATACAGTGCCCCATGATTTCACATATAGTAGCTAGTGGGACATTATACTCACAGATTTGACAGTTCTCTGGACCAGGGCCCCAGCATGTTCCATTACAAGCTTCCGCATCACATGCAGGACCTGCAATGTAAAAAAAGACAAGTTCAAGGTATATTTGTATGTGTTTGTCATGGTTTTACAAGTCTGATGCTATTAGGTGAGCCAAGATCCCGCCTCAGCACACATCATTTGGGAACAGGTATAGTATCTGTATATGTATTTAATCATTCATCTACAGCTGAAGTGCCTTTGGTGTTACCAACAAATTAAAGGAAGTTGGAGGACGCGACTTAGAGGACATTTGTACGAACCTCTCAAATATGCATTGTATATTCACGGTGGAGTCACTCAGCTTCACAAATGACATCTGTTATATCCGATTTAAGAATTGCTATAAGCTCTTCCATGGACTTGGGGATGTTTTATGTGAAATATGTACTTTCATTAATATTCTGGGCCATCGTTATCTAATGCTGTGTATACTCTTCTTGACCATACAACAGCTTAGAACTAGCTCTTCTACCTCAAAACCATCGCGTCTCACACTACTACCTTCCATGTCTTGTATGCTCATAAATGACACTTCTGTCCCCTTGCGCAGGCTCGTACTGTCAGGTGATTATATGCACATTGGCGTTCCACTTAATGCCTCGACCCCTGATACTTTAGGGTCTCTGCCATCCCTCTTCATATAGTAACATAGTATGTAAGGCCAAAAAAATACATATGTCCATCCAGTTCAGCCTATTACCCTCTCAATGTTGATCCAGAGGAATACAAAAAAACCTCCAGTGAGATAGAAGCCAATTTATCCCATTTAAGGGAAAAAAATTCCTTCCTGACTCCAATCTGGCAATCGGATTAATCCCCAAATCACCAACCCTTCTGAAGTCATAAGTGATTATAACATATAATATTGTATTGCTCAAGAAAGACATCCAAGCCCTTCTTGTCTGGGAGTTATGGTGGTGCCACACACTGAGATGGAGATATCAGGATGAGGTTGGTTAGTAGAGAGCATAAACACCAGGAGGTCAGTTTTTGGGAGGTTTAGTTTTAGGAAGAGAGAGGACATAGTCTTAGAGACAGCGGACAGTCGGCAGCATTCTGGAGGAACAGTGCTGTGATGTCACGGGAGGAGGTGTATAACTGAGTGTCGTCAGCAGAGAGATGGTACTGAAAGCCAAATCTCCTGATGGTTTGTCCAATAGGGGCTGTGTAGATGGAGAAGAGGAGGGGCCAAGGACCGAGCCCTGGGCAACCCCAACATCAAGGGGTTGAGGAGAGGAGGTAGAGCCAGCAAAGGATAAGCTAAATAAATGGTTAGATAGGTAGGAGAAAAACCAGGAGAGAGCAGTGTCCTTTAGACCGATAGAGCGAAGCATACTGAGGAGGAGATCATGGTCAACAGTATCAAATGCTGTGGAGAGATCAAGGAGGATCAGTAGGGAGTAGTCGTCCCTCAATTTAGCTGTCAGAAGGTCATTTGACACTTTTGTTTCTGTTGAGTGTAGAGGGTGGAAGCCGATATGTGGGAGGTCAAGAAGAGAGTTTTCTGAGTGATAGCATATAAGGCGAGAGTAAACTAGGTGTTCTAATAGTTTGGAAATGAAGGGGAGATTTTAAATGGGTTGGTAGTTGAAGCTTGGGCCGAGTAAGGGGCGGTTTCTTTAGCAGTGGGGATATGATAGCATGTTTGCATGAGGAGGGGAAGATGTCAGAGGTCAGGGAGAGATTGAATATAGTGGTGAGGTGGGTGATGACAGCCGCAGAGAGGGACCTGAGGAGATGTGAGGGGAGAGGGTCGCTAGCGCAGGTGGTGGGGCGAGCAGTGGAGAGCAGTCTGGAGACTTCTTCCTCTGTTGTTTGTCCGAGTACAGAGAGTGAGCAAGATCTAGATGCAGTACTAATTGGGATTGGGAGAATAGTTCTTGCCGGGTGTCCTTGATTTTCTTTTTGCAGTAAGTAGCTGGCTCTTCAGCACTGAGATCTTCAGCACCACCGGATGACGCGTATTTGAGATGTGAGCCAGGGTAGCTGCAGTCTGCGTCTGACAGCTTGAGTGATGGGGTGGGTGACGCGTCATCCAGGGCCTGTTTGAGAACGATGCTGTAATGTGCGGCAGCCAGGTTGGGGCAGAAGAGGAGAGGGATAGGGACAGAAAGGACTGCAGGGTCTTAGCAAAGACATACCTATGGTACATGGCGAGGTGTATATATCATATTTGCAGATTACTTTGTACATAGCTATTCGTTTTAGTTCATGTAGATATGTATTTATTCGGACACCTCTGCCAGTGTTCTTCTGAGGTTTTCCATTATGCGCTATGACACTATTTTTATTCTGTGTGCGTTTTATTTGTAGACCTCCTTGATAAAGGATATCTGCGAATATCAAGATTGGATTTTCTGTGGCCTGACAGTTGTAGTCGCGGCAACCTATGACTCACACTGCGACTCCATTGAGTTCAATAGTAGTGCCAGGCTGCACGGGTACACAGTGAACTTTGGTCACATGACATCTGTCACGGCTATAGTTGCTGTGCGGCCTAGCCCAGTGATTAGCTAGGACTATTCATTTTAAGACAATTTACTTAAAGTGATTAAATAAGAGATTGCATCAGTTATTAAAAAAAAATACCTACAGTTTGAGCGGGTACTCTTGTCCACATAAATAGAATGACCTGTATTAATAATGTCCTCCCACTGGATGGAATCTAGGTTGCAGAGCATTGGATTATTTTTTATGGTAACTCCCCCATGAAGAATTTCTGTGAAAATAAGAAGTTTAAAAGGAATACTTCAGTCACAACGTTGCATCTAGGCCCTCTGCGGGGCTGGATCTTAAGACACGGCTTTGAGATTTAAATTTGGCACACCTAGATTTAAGGGGGTCTTTTCATTTGGTGCTCCCCATGAAGTAAGTTCTCTCTATTTTATACTGATACTCTGATCCTTCTGTTTGAAGCTTGGAGTGTTGGAATTTATCATTTTCTTTATGGTCTTTTACCTTGGAGTGGCACACTGCCCCCTGCTGGTGTGATGGTCTGGGGGCCATCGCATGTGATAGTCTGTCACTCCTAGTAGTGGTACGAGGGACAATGACAGCTTAGCGATATGTTCAGGACATCCTGCAGCCACATGTGTTCCTCTCATGACGGCTTCCACTGCCATTTTCCAGTAGCATTATGCTCGGCCGCACACACAAGGGGGCCACAGGAAAGCCCTCACAACACTTTCACATTTCCGTGGCTGCCCATTTGTCAGATTTATCGCTAATAGAACATTCATAGAACCATGTGGGACGCCAACTTCGACAGCCTATGAGTTTGCGCAATCTAGAGGCTCAGAAAATATGAACCGGTATACCGCAGAATACCATATGGCAACTGTACTCCTCCATGCCTGCCCATATTAAATCTTGTATCCAAGCTAGAGGTGACACAACAGGGTACTAGAGCCTCCATGACCGCCCGTATCACATCTTGTATCTCAGCTAGAGGCGGTACAACAGGGTACTAGAGCCTCCATGACCGCCCGTATCACATCTTGTATCTCAGCTAGAAGCGGTACAACAGGATACTAGAGCCTCCATGCCTGCCTGTATAACATCTAGTATCCAAGCTAGAGGGGGTACAACAGAGTACTAGAGCCTCCATGACCGCCCGTATCACATCTTGTATCCACGCTAGGGGGGTACAACAGGACACTAGCGCCTCCATGCCTGCCCGTATCACATATTGTATCCACGCTAGAGGTGGCACAACAGGATACTAGAGCCTCCATGCCCACCGTATCACATCTTGTATCCAAGCTAGAGGTGGTACAACAGGATACTAGAGCCTCCATGCCAGCCTGTATAACATCTTGTATGCAAGCAAGAGGTGGTACAATAGAGTACTAGAGTCTCCATTCTTGCTTGTATCACATCTTGTATCCACACTGGAGCCGGTACAACATGGTACTAGAGCCTCTATGCCCACCTGTACCACATCTTGTATCCAAGCTAGAGGCAATACAGCATGGTAAAAGAGCTTCTAAGCCCACCAGTATAACACCTAGTATCCAATCTAGAGGCAGTACAACAGGGAACTAGAGTCTCCATGCCCGCTGTATCACATCTTGTATCCAAGCTAGAACCAGTACAACAGGGTACTAGAGCCTCCATGCCTTCCCCAAATCACATCTTGTATCCAAGCTAGAGGCAGTACAACAGGGTAGATAGATAGATAATGAGATAGATATATAGAAATGAGATAGATAGATAGATAGATAGATAGATAGATAGATAGATAGATAGATAGATAGATAGATAGATAGGAGATAGATAGGTAGATAGATAGATAAGTAGATAGATAGATATGAGATTGAGAGATATGAGATAGATGATAAATAAATATATATAAGATAGCTAGATAGATAGATATGAGATAGATAGATGATAGATAAATAAATACATATGAGACAGGATAGATAGATAGATAGATAGATAGATAGATAGATAGTAACATAGTATGTAAGGCCAAATGAAGACATTGTCCATCTAGTCCAGCCTGTCTATCCTACTGTGTTGATCCAGAGGAAGGCAAAAAACCCCAAGGCCAGAAGCCAATTAGCCCTTTTGGGGGAAAAATTCCTTCCCGACTCCCTAGTGGCAATCAGACTGTTCCCTGGATCAACCCCTAATAGTTCCTACCTGCCTGTATACCCGGATTGACACTTAATCTAATATTTATATCCTGTAATATCCTTCTTCAGAAAGACATCAAGTCCCCTTTTAAACTCCTCTATGGATTTTGCCATCACCACTTCCTCAGGCAGAGAGTTCCACAGTCTAACTGCTCTTACAGTAAAGAACCCCTTTCTGCTCAGATAGATATGAGATAGATGATAAATTAATATATATGAGATAGATGATAAATAAATACATATGAGACAGATAGATAGATGATAGATAGACAGACATTAGATAGATACATAGATATGAGATAGATAGATGATAGATAAATAAACAGATACGAGACAGATAGATAAATAGCAAATAAAGTGAATATGTTATAAAGTGCTTTCCTATTAAATAATACAGTAACAGTCATTACATACCTTGTAAGTTTCTCATTGATAGCTCCTCCAAACCCATGTTTGGATTCGCATCCATGAAATTTGAAAATACGGAAAGTGCAGAAGAATTCTTGAACAAAGTATTACCGCGGATAACTCTCAGGTTGTCCAGTGGAATGTTTTTGACAGTGTTAATAGCAACAAGAACATATCCTCCCACTTCTTGTATATCCTGCAGGGACAGAAGAGAGTCTTTTTTAGGGACAGCGCTCTGACCGTGTACACGGAAGAGTACATAGATGCACGTGGCACTCAGGCAAACGAAGAGTCCTTCTCTTAGTAATACGAGAAACTTTTACTATTCCATATGGAGCACAAGCGTCAAAGGAAGGGGTCCAAGGATGTAGTATGCAACGCGTTTCGGAGCTGTGTAATACTCCTTTATCAAGCAAATCTTAAATACTCTCTTTTACTGTGGATTTCTGCTCCATAGTCCGCATGTATATATGTGGATTTTAGTGCAGAATGTTCTGCATCTTTAGGTGCGTCTTGCAGAAATATTCTGCATGAGTGAAAGATCCCTAATAGAGATGAGCGAGCATACTCGCTAAGGACAATTGCTCGAGCGAGCATTGTCCTTAGCGAGTACCTGCCCGCTCGGAAGAAAAGGTTCGGCTGCCGGCGCAGGTGACAGGTGAGTTGCGGCGGTGAGCAGGGGGTGCGGGGGGGGGGGAGAGAGGGAGCGAGAGATCTCCCCTCCATTCCTCCCCGCTCTCCCCCGCAGCTCCCCGCCCGCCGCCGACAGCCGAATCTTTTCTTGCAAGCGGGCAGGTACTCACTAAGGGCAATACTCTATCGAGTAATTGCCCTTAGCGAGTATGCGCGCTCATCTCTAATCCCTAAATAAGTTAATTGATGAAATAGGCTTTGCTGTGTATATAAAATGAGGAATGTAAAATGTGTGGACAGTGAGTGATGTCAGTCCTTGTGCAGCGCTGCGGATTATGTTGGTGCTATATAAGCAATAGGAAATACAGTAAATAGAATGGCATCTGCTGCTGTCACATCTTTAAACCAAATAATGCAATCCCCTTAGCGCTATAGCCCACTGACATTCTCAGCGGAAAATAAAGGAAAAATAGCTGAAAGCATGGAATTGGATAGAATAAAAGAGTTTCAGTCATTTACCTTTAAGAAAGTCAAATCCGAATTCCTTTTCATATGGGCGATTTCGAGATTTCCGAGAACAATCTGACATCCATTGTACATTCTCTTGATAAAGTTGTAGTGATCATCCACTGTTCCGATTTGCGTCAATCTGTTTTCAGTTCCCAAACAAACTGTAAGAGAATACAGGAAATTAACCAAAGAAACATAAACTGGCTCAGACAAAAAAAGTAAAGCATCATTAATAGAGATGAGCGAACCTACTCGTTTCGAGTAATTACTCAATCGAGCACCGCGATTTTCGAGTACTTTCGTACTCGGGTGAAAAGATTCAGGGGGCGCCGGGGGGAGGCGTGGCGGAGCGGGGGGTAGCAGCGAGGAACACGGAGGAGCCCTCTCTCTCTCCCTCTCCCCCCCCCCCACTCCCCGCTGCAACCCCCCATGCACCCACGGCGCCCCCCGAATCTTTTCGCCCGAGTACGGAAGTACTCGAAAATCGCGACGCTCGGGCGAAAAAGGGGCGTGGCCGAGTAGGTTCGCTCATCTCTAATCATTAACTACTCCAGACTACTGTTGTTATAGAGGAAGTTCCAAATTATAGATGTAGATTACTTGTATAGAGAGAGGTCTGGACTACAAAGCCAGATGATGCAGCCAGACTGCTATTCTATGGGGTGGTCTAGACTACAGCCAGACTGCTTATATAGGGGGCGGTCCAGACTACAGCCAGACTGCTATTATAAGGGTGGGGGTGGGGGGGCAGACGACAGCAAGACTGCTATTATATGGGGTGGTGTAGACTGCTAAAATAGGGTGTTTTCCAGACTACAGCAAGACTGCTATTATACGGGGTGGTCGAGCCTACAGCCAGACTGCTAATATAGGGGGTGCTCCAGACTACAGCCAGACTGCTATTATAAGGGTGGGGGTGGGGGGGCAGACGACAGCAAGACTGCTATTATATGGGGTGGTGTAGACTGCTAAAATAGGGTGTTTTCCAGACTACAGCAAGACTGCTATTATATGGGGTACACCAAACTACAGCAAGACTGCTATTATACGGGGTGGTCGAGCCTACAGCCAGACTGCTAATATAGGGGGTGCTCCAGACTACAGCAAGACTGCTATTGTGGAGGGTGGTCTAGCCTAAAAACAGACTGCTATTGTAGGGGCTAGACCAGACTACAGCCAGGCTGTTGTAAAAGGAGGTGGTTAAGACTACAGTCGGACTTCTATAATAGGCATAATGCTAGTATAGGACGTGGTCCAGACTACAGCCAGACTGATTATAGAAGTTGATGAAAACTACACCCAGACTGCCATTATAGAGGTGGTCCAGACTACAATAAGTCTACTGATATGGTGAGGGCCAGGTTACACATTGAGACTGCTATCATAGGGCAACAGTTGAGGCAGTCCAGATATTTGTTTGGAGTTTCTACTTACCAATAACTGTCTATTTTCAAAAAATTGGCTCAACTCTTAAAAATCATTTTAAAGTGAAGATGCATTTTATATATCTATATCACGAGAAATGGTCTTGGGTTCTAAAACCATCACACCAAGGCCTCATGCACGTGGCACGCACGGAATCCACCCATGCCCGCTGCCGGTAACCATGCTTTCCTGTCATTTCTTCTTTTCTTTTATACTGTGGACACACCGCCGGCAGTACAGATTTCTCTGCGCCGTCACCTAGGTGTTGACGCGAATCCCGCCAAACTTCTGTAATGTTCATTGGGACGGACAGCTTCCATTGACTTCAATAGAAGCTGTCCCTGCGTATCCCGCTCTAAAATAGAGCATGCTGCGATTTTATTTTCAGCATGTGTGCGTGGAGAGAGGAATCTCCAGACACATCTATGGGCAAATTAAGCAGTGGATCGCCTGCGCCAGTTGTGGGATTCGCATTTCAATTTGCCCCGTGTGCATGAGGCCTAAGGCCTTATTCGCACAAACATTTTATCACGCCAATTGTGCGACCCTCTGAAGCATTAGATTCCAATGCATTCCTTTAGAAAAATGTGTCCAGAAAAAATAGCTCATACAGTGCCGATTTCGGCGGCCGCTTTTATATGCGTCCAGAAAAGATAGGACTAGTCCTATCTATTGCCCATGATTAGCCAATGGAAGCCGCCGGCAGGCAGAGGGGGAGGGAGTTTAGCACAACTAGGTCTCCTAAGCTCCCATCCTGCCTCCTCCCATTGCCGGCAGCCGGCAAGGGGGAGGGAGTTTAGCACACTAGCTCTGCTAAGCTCCCGCCCCTCTCTTTGCCCGCAGCCGGCAAGGGGAGGGGGTATAGCAAAGCTGAACTCTCTTCCCCCCGGTTGATGGTATTCCGGGCTGAGGTGTATATACACCACAGCTCAGCCGTCTGAATGAGCAAAAAAATGGGAGATGCAGCCGCAACTTGGTCGCGGCTGCCTCTCATTTATGCAATTTTTGACTGTGATCCGGGTGGCTGAGAAACGCAGCACCCGTGTGAATAAAGCCTGAAAGCGCATTCACACGAGTGGGAAACTTGGACCAATATCTTGCTTGTAAAATTGCGATTTTGGATGCGAGAACAATGTGTTTTTGCTTAAAAAAAAGCATCACTTTGCATTTATGTACTTGCAATTAATACATATGTTTTTCACACACGTAAAAAGATCACAAGTGCATCCAATAGTTTTTAATGGAAACAATTGCATCTCACTTGCATGAAAATAACATCCCATAGGAAATAATGGGCGATTCCTTACGAGGAATTGCTCAAATATAGGACATGCAGCGATTTTTCAATCTCGCCACATTGCTGCAAGAGAAAAAAACGCTCATGTTTAAATATGCACATTGAAATCAATGTGTTATTAACAGGTACGAGTTATGCCTATATTACAATCGGGTGGAACTCGCGCGTGAAGCTTGCCTGTTTGAATACATCCCATCCTACCCTAGGTCCAGTCAAATAGGGAACACATAGCACATAGACTGGAAGTATTCAGAAACCCCTTCCCTTTCTCTACTTAGAACCATTCTGACTTAACGAGAATGAACTTTGATCCCTTGAGTGTTGAACAGAATGTGATGGTAATTGGATGACAGACATGACAAAGGTCATTACATTATTAATGTAGGAGGGCTTCTAGTCTACAGTTTTCCTCCACGAAGGCTGTAACCCAAGATTGTTGTGTAACTTTTACTGAGCACTTGTTGATAATTGTCTATGTAAATGGTTGTACAGATAATATATATATTTACACGTATTGCAGATAAAGTGTATGTACCTACCAAAGGGAATGGCGGGAAATTGCACTTTATTTTGCTACAGCTTACATAAAATTCCTATTTCCAAAGTTGGTGTAATGTGCAGCTCGCACAATAATGAGCTGTCAGGACGTGTGATGTGGAGGGGGTCCAGGAGTAAACCCAGCAAGACCCTCTCCATGTACTGTACAAGGATATTAAAGGGCAGACAGTGGGAGTTTACAAAACATTCTCTCCTGGCCTAAAACTAGAAGTTTGAAGTCTGTGTCCTTCAGCAGAAATGCGTGTATCACACAGCTGCTGGGGAACACAGGAAGTTTACAGATGGTCCCGTGTATACACACGCCGCTCTTCAGCTGGCATCACTGAGAAGCACAGCTGGAAATAACCTGTTTGTTTTCCACCCGTTAATTGCCTAAAAGGAGGATATCTATCTATCTCATATCTATCTATCTCTATTTTATATCTATCTAATATCTATTTATCTATCTCATATCGATCAATTTATCAATCTATCATCTATCTATCTCATATCTATCTATCTATCTCCTATCTATCCATCTCCTATCTATCATCTATCTATCTCCTATCTATCTATCTATCTATCTATCTATCTATCTATCTATCTATCTATCTATCTATCTATCTATCTATCTATCTATCTATCTATCTACCTATCTATCTCATATCGATCTCATATCAATCTATTTCATATTTATCTATTTCATATCTATCTATCTATCTATCTATCTATCTATCTATCTATCTATCTATGGCCGCCTGCAGACGAGCGGAAATCCCGCCGCGGGATTTCCCGTGGGATTTCCGCCGCTGAAAGTCTGCATAGGAGTGCATTACAATACGCACTCCTATGCAGACGGCCGCGGTTTGGCCGCGCGAAATCTCGCGCGGCAAACAAACCGCGGCATGTTCTAATTTTCTGCGGGGCACGCACTCACCTGGCCGCCAGCTCCGGTCTGCGCATGCGCCGGCTGCGCGGCAGCCGGCACATCAAAGAGCCGGGGCCGCCAGGCGCGGGTGAGTACGCGCTCGTCCCTGCAGGCTCTGGGGTCGGATCGCGCGGCGAGATTTCTCGCTGCCGGATCCGACCCGCTCGTCTGCAGGCGGCCTATCTCATATCGATCTATTTCATATCTATCTCATATCTATCTATTTCATATCTATGTATCTCATATCTATCTATCCATATATCTATCTACCTACCTATCTATCTTATATCTATCTATCTATCTCATATCTATCTATCTATCTATCTATCCATCCATCCATCTCCTATCTATCTCCTATCTATCTATCTCTCTATCTCCTATCTATCTATCTATCTCATATCTATATATCTATCATCCATCTCCTATCTATCTCATATCTACCTATCTCTCTATCTCCTATCTATCTATCTATCTCATATCTATCTATCTATCATCCATCTCCTATCTATCTATCTATCTATCTATCTATCTATCTATCTATCTATCTATCTATCTATCTCTCTATCTCCTATCTATCTATCTCATATCTATCTATCTATCATCCATCTCCTATCTATCTATCTATCTATCTATCTATCTATCTATCTATCTATCTATCTATCTATCTATCTCCTATCTATCTCATATCTATCTATCTTAGGGTGCGTTCACACTAGCGCATAAACGGCGCGTTTTTGCGCCCAATCGTATATACGTGACCATCTGAGGCGTTGGTTTTGAATGTATTCCTTCACACGGGCGATTTTACGGCGCGTAAAAACGGCAACCCGAAAAAAAACGGAACATACGCGGCCGAAATACGCGCCAACGCATATTCGATGGCCGAAAAGATAGTTTGCAAAGTAGGAACAAACGATAATACGCTTTCTAGCTCTGGTCATGATCGCCGAATAACGTTCTTTCCGGCGATTATACGCTGCGCAAGTGCGAACGTAAATACGCCTACGCTCGTGTGAACGCACCCTAATATCTATCTATCTAATATCTATCTATCTATCTATTAATCTCATTGAATAATGACAGAGGAAAAGGTCTATCAAATACATCATATAGTTTTTAGTCTTACCCTAAAATTAATTACTAGTGATATGGTTTTGACCGTTGTGTCAGCTTTCAGTACTGCTATGACATCCCTGACTCCTCTGGTGTACCTGGACCTGCCAACAGCTGAGGAGCTAGAAACCAGGAACATGAGTGCCAAATGTTGCTCCTGAGCCACTGATTGGGGAATACTGGGGCAAATTTACTAATTCTGTCTAATAGACAGTTTAAAATTAGACCATATAATCTTTAAAATGTACCAAGTACCCTCAAGTCTCATATCTATCTATCTCTCTATTCCGCATGGCAACTTTATCATTAATACCCATATAGTAATGCTTTTGACCCCTTTCAGGCAAACTGTAGCAATTGTTGCATCCATCCACAGATACCAGAGAACCCAGGGGTACTGGTGCATCTTGTCTCCACCGGAAGAATCTGTGGAAACATGGATTGGCCGGATTGACATTAAGATGGCTGATGCACCCATATAGCGGTCCCCGCTGTCAGTTTCCCCACCGCTCTCCCATGTGCGGTCCATTTTCCCGCCAGCCTCCCATGTGGCCTCCCAGATCCGCTGTCAGTGTTTGTCCTGCCACACTGCCATGTCGGCTGGTGCCTTGGCTGTTACCACTGTCACTGGTTTCCCCGGCGGTTGTTCCCATTTCAACTCCCGGGTCCGGTGTTAGTCTTCCTGTTGGCCTAGCATCCGTGGTCCCGTACCCGCTGACACTGTACTCGCGGCCGCACTCCTATCTCAGCTCCTGACTATGCTCTGCCTCTATCCTTTGTCCTGGCAGCTGCATTTGCGGGCCACTTGCTACTCTCTGCCGGAGGATGGAGCTGCCAATCACCAGAAGCATGAGCGGCGGCAGCAGGCGTATGTGGGTGGGGGCTGGAATAGTTAGCAGCAACGGGTGGTGGAGGCGAAATGGGCAGCCCTAGGTATTCCTTGCTGCCGCTGTGGGGTGCTCCAGGAGCCGGCACTACGAGGGGGCGCCCGATGGTCAGAAAAGTAAACCACATGGAAGGTTCAGATCCTGTGTGGCCTCCACCAGCACATTAGCCAATCCAGAGCTTTGGTGGGCATGAACGAGGCCTTACCTGTCACTCTGCAGGTCTCCACCCATATTTCTGGTTGAGACAA